>NC_073302.1:312008659-312123659 GCF_027595985.1 Sorex araneus | reverse complement strand
ATATTGCTCACTGACTAGAATAAGGGAAATTTTTTAGAAAGATCTGACAAAAATTTCATTTGTATTGTTTTCTACATTTATCCAGAATCCCCTGCACTTATCTGAGGTCAGCAGTGAATACAACATCTGATTCTAATCAGTAAAGTGTCACCAATTAATAAAACCCTTTCCTTTTGTACAACTGTTTTGCTATTATTTAGAGACAGTATCTGTTTTAATTTGCAGTGTTTTTTTGACTATATAAATTTAGTCAATATTATTGATTAAATGTCCATAATTTACTTCATTAATTGTTTTATATCCTACAATACCCCCCAAAAAAAAAACTTTAAAATGAGCTGAGAAAAGAAACAAAAAATAAAAATCATGATTTAATGAGACCAGGAATTATAAAGCATAGTGACTGTTAAGGAAATTGTTATCTCTTTTTTCCTAGAAATCATAATAAAAGATAAGACATTATGAACTCTGCCGCTCTTTATTTTTAATTAAATAAATCATGCCTATTTTTAGAAATTGAAGAAAAAATCTTGGCTATGAAAACTGTTAATCAGATATCTTCTTTGTTAGACTTTTGATCAGAATTACTAGTTTTCAAAATAATTAAGGGAGAATGTCTAGGTATTCTTGGTGAATTTATATTCTAGTAGGGATTTGTTAATTTCATTCAATTTTAATTTATATAGAACAGCAAAGGAGAATATTCTCATAGTAGTTTCTTAGTTTGATAGAAGTGCATTATCTTATCATCCCCCCTTCTCATAACTACATTTTAATTATGAATAGAATGAATGAATATAGTCAGATGGCAAAATATTTTGTTTATATAAACTTTCCATATAAGACTACTTAAAATGATAGGAGTAGTATTTAGTTGTATTCTTAGGCAAGGAGTGATGATTTTCTGATGAAGTTGTTCTGATTATCTTAGTTTGGAGGCATGTCTGCTATTAACATGCTAAATTAAGTCAAATAATGTGTGGTGGAAATAGCTGCCTAGTAGGAAGAGTTGACAGTTATTCCAAATCCAAGTCTGTTTAACACCAGGGAAGTTACAAGAGCCTAATATGTGTAAAGCTAAACTGTCGGAAATGGGAAAAGTCATTGAAAGCATAAGGAGCCAAAACCAAGAGAATAAGAACCTTAATCGCATATTGCATTAGTATAGTGAAGAAGCTAAAACTGAAACAAAACACCTAGCCTTCGTACTCAAACCCTTCCCAATTCAAATGGTATTTTAATGGCATGTTAGAGGGATTACAACAGATGTTAGTGTTAGGAAAGATTGGAATAAATTATTCTAATTTTATGAGTCTGTGGTCTGCAGGAGGTTGGGGAAGGTAAGAACAAGGAAGGAAAAATATCCAAGCAAGGCCTATAGAGCTGACCATGCCCTGGCAGAGCATTGAGTCCTGCATAGAGCTCGCAGGGTTGTCAGAAATGTCTTGTACTTCTCAATCGCTCACATTAAAAAAAATTGCATATCAGTATTTAGCTTGAAATAGACTACTCAGGAAGAAGTTCCTTACTTGCTGAGGTAGAAGATTATATATCTTGTTCGTCTAAAAGCTGATTTGAATTATTTATGCATGTGTCAGAGAAGATGGGGCACTATAAGTTACAGTGCAAGTCGAAAGACATTCATAAATCATAGGCCTGCGTGATTAATGTTATCATAATGAAACTATGTATATTTTATGGTTATAAAGTCAATCATTGCATGCTTTCTAGTTATATTTGCCTTTGCCCTCAGAAAGTTCTATTCCAGTCATTTTGCATATATATATATATATATATACACACAGAGATATGTATATGTTTCTATCCTTTATAATATAGAGAGCATTACTTTTTTCTATAGCCAATCAGGAAGGATTTGTACAACTCACCCTCACCTTGAGAAGCAGCAGGATATTGATGTCTTTCCTATAGGTTCTGAGTCCTTCCATGGTCTTTAGGTTAGTGATGCCTTTAACATCTATGCAAGAAAAGGAATCTTTCAGCATTCACATCCAGAGTTGTCCTCAACTCTTACAGACTTCCATTGTCAAGAGACACCAATCCAGTATTTCTTGTCAAAAGTGCCTTACTGTGAACTTGTCTTGGGTCTCCAGATTCCAATTACCCAAAAGCTGAATATTTGGTGCTAGATCAAAATCTGAGAGAAGGTTTTTAGAAATTCGTACAGATCCATTTGTGACCAAAGTTTCTGAAAATATTTACCATTACATAAGAGCATTTATAGAAATGACACTTAAGAGTAAATTAAGAAGATATTGATGAGTAGAAAGACAAATATTTCGAAAAGATGACAAAGTAGGACTAAAGAGGTAGTACTGGGGTAACACAGTTGACTTCCATGTGGCCAACCTCTGTTCAATCCTTAGCACTGCATATGGTCCTCTAAGCACCACCAGGAATTGAACCCTATGTACAGAGATAGGAACAGCCCATGAACACCCACTATTTCTTCTCAGTCCTTCCCCCCTCAGAAAACAAAAAAGAGATAAAGAAATATATCAGATAAAGATTTGGAAATCTAGGAAAATGCAAAGTTATATTACAGATTTGGAAAGAAGTAGTAAATTAAATAGAAATTAGTTATAAAGGTAACAAGAAAAAGTTAACGCTCCCCATTCTAACCTCGCCCCCATGCAGTTGACCAAAAATTTGACTCAGATGTATATGCCTTGGGTCATATTATTTATCTTGCTCAGGAAAATCCAAGTAGACATAAATTGGATATTTTTTTATCCTATCAGAGTTTGTTCTTGTTTTTTCTTCCGCTTTCTATTGTTGATTCCCAGCATACCTAGTTTGAAGTTCTTCCTTTAACTTATAAATGAGTTTAACCACTGAAATTTGTTGCCATCCCTCACTAATGCCTGGAAAAGGCCTGCAAGTAGAGCCAGAATGTTTTATCTGTTCAGTGCACACTTGTAGCAGAAGTTTATAATACCAGGTTGTGTCAGAAACCTTTGGTGAGAATATTTCATGAATAGGATCTGAAACTGAAAAACAAAAACAAAAAAATCCTCATTAGATATGGTGCAGAAGTGTCCGTGGGAATACTTCACAAGGACTGAGTTCCATTTAATGGAGCTTGTGCTGTAGGTACTTAAAATTGCCAGGATCATATGAAAACAAATTGCACAAAGGAGATTCAACAATGTAACAAGCAGGACATATTCATGCACAAAGGAGATTCAACAATGCAACAAGCAGGACATATTCACACAGTGCTATATGAATTATATCATAGAAAAATGCAAATAGAATGCTAATTAAATGAAATTTAAATATTCAAAGGCATAATAGAGGTAAAATAATATAATGATAAGATCTGTCACAAACATGACCAGCTTACAAACAGAGTCAGATACGTACTTTAGGGATAAAAATACGGTCTCTAAATTGTAAGAAGACACCGCTTAGAAGAGTTCAACATTGGACTGAATTAAGTAGATGACAAAGAATTTAAAGTTAGGGGGCTGGAGCATTAGCACAGTAGGTAGGGAGTTTGCCTTGCATACGGCCAACCTGGGTTCAATTCCCAGCATCCCATAAGGTCCCCTGAGCACCACCAGGAGTAATTCCTGAGTGCAGAGCCAGGAGTGACCCCTGTGCATTGCCAGGTGTGAACCAAAAAGAAAAAAAAAGAATTTAAAGATAGACATGCGGAAATATACAGTAAATAAATGCAAAGAAAACGTCAAGTCTGCATTGCACTGTCATCCCATTGTTAATCAATTTGCTCAAGCAGGCACTAGTAACGTCTCCACTGTGAGACTTCTTGTTACTATTTCTGGCATATAGTATATGCCATGGGTAGCTTGCTAGGGGTCCAGAGAGAGAGAGAAAGAGAGAGAGTACAACCTGTAAGGTGCTTGTCTTGCTTGTGGATGATGCAGGTTCAATCCCCAGTACCCCAGGTGATTCCCCTCAACACCATGAAATATGATTCATGGTTACCCAGAAGTAACCATGGGCATTGCTAGATAAAGCCCCCAAACAAAAAATAAAAATAATTGAAAAATATCAAACGGGAGATATTTTCAAGAGTATCTTTAGAAGTTCATGAGAAAGAGAACAGTGCCCTGAAAAATGAATGAATATTTAAAAAATATAATGAAAGAATATTTAATTAGATAAATTAAGATAATACACAATTATAAAATATCATGCCTCAAAAGAACAGATAGGATAGTCATATATTAAAGCGTTGCATTAAAGTTTTACAGCACTAATAATAATCTAAAATCTAAAGCATCTAGAGCACAAAAGTAGAATGTGTGCAAATCATGAACAGAGACCTTCTGAATAACCACCAAAGACAGTGGCCTCCTTAGGAATTTCTGCAGCCTGTTGCCTCTACGGTTCGTACTAAGGAATCTCAGAGATAGTACTTTGCACTAGATATTCACATGGTGTTATCATTTGAAGGCCCCAGGGCACAGTGGTCAAGGTCACTTGGCAACTCACCTTATCCATCAAATGAACAAGGAGGCTCTGCATCAGTGGAAGTGCAAGTATCCTGACCTACAGAATACCTAAAAGGTCCAAGAAATGGAGTTTATTCTAATTTAATGCAGATTAATTTTGAGAACCAGGAGTCTGATATCCAGATGCCCGTGAGTGTTAAATCTATCCTGAATGTGGGCCAAATGGCAGGCACTGCATTCTTACTGTCCAGAGGGTTCCCATTTACCATTCTTCCCCACCTCACTACATCAGAAGCTACCGAAATGAGTTGTGCTTCTACCTATCAAAAGGGGCATCCATTGATTCATTATTAGTAAACAAAGTGTCCTTGAATATATAACAGAGTAAGACCTCAGAAGTGCTGAATTAAGCAACTGTCCAAAGTACTGAATTAAGAAGAGTCAAGTATTAAGTTTATGAGAAGCATATTTAACGAAAAAAACTTGGAAAAATTATCATACATCTATTATGCAGTGAGCAACTAGTCTACATGATTTGAAAGTGAGCAAAGTGGAAAATAGTTAAAAATAATTTAAATAATATTTAATATTTGGTATATATAGATAAATATCAACTATCATTTTTTAATTATTAGTAGTCCATCGCCTTAACCACTCAGCCATGAGTGGAGCTACTTATAAACTAGTTGGCACTGGGACTGCCACCCTGGCTGGCAGCATGTCATTCGCCAGCACTGCAGCTGTTTTCTCTTCCGGCCTAGGTGGGTGACCTCCCCTGACTGTCCTTCCGGATCCCAGCCAGAATCTGGAACCCAGCTATAGCACTGCAGGGGGCGTGTCCTATGTTGCAGGGGGTGTGGCCTCCATTGAGGTGGGCATGGCCTCTCTTGGAGTCTGCCACTGCAGTTATTTTCCTCAAACACAGCAATCTGTTGTTACATCTCAGTCTTCATTACCTAAGTCCGTGAGTAACTTCCTAGCTATCCCAAACACAGTAGGCCAATAGGCTGCTAGTCTATTCCAATTTTACCAAAATACTAATGAATACAAGTAGTGGTACAAGCCCAATATAAAAGAGCACATTCCCTGAAAAGCATCGCTGGAGGCCTCACATAAGGAACAGAGGAACATCTGAGAGGATGAACATGTTCTAGAAGGGGAAAATAAAAAGGCGACCATCATTGACCAAGCCCATTCAGAATTCTTGCTCGCAACAAGAAGGAATAGGGATAGTGAACTTGAAGGTCACTCCTCCATACCACCACAATAACATAAGAAACAGCGCAAATCCCCACAACAAGGAGAGGATGATGAAAGGAGTCCAGAAGTGTCAATAGGCGTCTCCCACAAACTTGAGCTCTCCGATAAAGAATTCAGAGATGAAATGCTGAAGATGTTCAATTAACTCAAAGAAACGATGGAACAGGTATCCATGAAATTAAAGGAGGACATGAAAGAAACAATGGAATGGACAGCCAAGAAAATACAGAAAGAAATGAGAGCACAAATTAAAAAGCTATAAAAAGAAGTGTCAAAATCAAAGGATTCGGTAGATGAAATAAAAAACTCAGTGGGTGCCCTCAACAATAGAATGGCTACAGCTGAAGACAGAATCAGTGAGCTTAAAGATGAACTGCAGGAAGCCTATAGGAAACAAACAATGGGGAGAGACCTCAAAATAGCTCTAGGGCGAATCAGAGTCCTGGGGGATGATTTCAAGAGGCGCAACATTAAAATCATCTGAGTACCAGGACAGGGAAGCTACCCAATGTAAACTAGTTGGTACATATATGTTGAAAACCTTTTAGCATTATTGAAGTTGAAGATTGTCAGACTTTCAAACTTGCCCTCACAGTTCTTGGTATTTGTAGCTGTAGAATACAAATATTAGTAAGAAATCATTGTATTTTATTGATAAAAGTCTCTTGAGAAATGTTTAGTGATTAAGCATGTATAAAAATTAGCTCACTTTTCTAAATTCACCTTTATGTTTATTTTATTCACCATTAAATCATGGTATCATTTATTTCACCTGTAGAAAGATGACATTTGTAAGTCTATGCAGTTAGATTTAAAAACATGCTTTGACATTTTATGCAAGAAATTTATATTATTTTAGTAAGTTCTTATATAGTATTCCTATAAAATGCATTTGTTCTAATAATCCAGTATCTATATTTTTAATACATATATTAGCTATTTAATGATCTTTTAAAACACATTTATTAGACATATCCATTAATTAGGTGTTACTAATTCCCTAGATAAAATATATTTTCTGCAATAATTTTAATTCTTTTGAGCTTTATAGTCTTGAATGTACATGTCAAAAATTATATAGAACACAGTTGAGAATTAACTAAACCTTATAAATATAACACCAGGGGCTGGAGCGATAGCACAGCGGGTAGGGCGTTTGCCTTGCACGCGGCCGACCCGGGTTCGATCCCCGGCATCCCATATGGTCCCCCAAGCACTGCCAGGAGTAATTCCTGAGTGCAAAAGCCAGGAGTAACCCCTGACCCAAAAAGCAATATATATATATATATATATATAAAACACACCAAAAGTACTTATATGATGGGTGACTGCTTAAATTCTTAGAAAATTAAATTATTTAAGTCAATATTAAACTTGAAAATGAAATGAGTTTTGTCAGACATGTCTCATCAAAATAAGAGGTATTTTTTATCCTTCACAGATATCTAAAATCTAGCCAATAAAAATCTGGATCATTTGCATATCAGGCTTGTCATTTGGTCAAGTGCAGAGACTATTGTGTGTGCAGTAATAAGATCTTTGGATAAAAGGTTCAAGATGTTTATCCCAGGATTGCATGAAAAAGGACAGACACAAACAAGACAGTTATGAAGACTTTCTCAACAAGTAAATCAAGACTGTATCCCAATGTAGTATATGGCACAGAGCCACTTGTAAATCATTTGTTTGAAAACAGACAAAAATAATATGAATAGGGATCTGGTAATCAAATTGTTAATAATTTTCTGATTCCAAATTTATATTATGTTTGTAGTCCTGTGGACAACTACTTAATAGAGAAAGATGTAAACTTTTTAGAAGCTACATCTTAGATGTGAAAAAGTATCTCTGAAGTAAGCAATTCAAATGTGTATCAAATGGTTGAAAATCTGAAAAAGTCTCAATATAATGCTTGGTTGAACTGGGATAAAATATTTGAGGCCTGGAGGCTTGATCAGGAGGACCTGAGTTTGACTAATTATTGAAGAGAGTGGCCTAAATAAACTCGCTGTTTCTGTTGGCTGAGGATACTTAAGTGAATCTTATTGGAATTATCAAGAAGGGAGTCAAAAATTTACTCATAAATATTTTAGCTTAATAATTTTTGAAAAGTAGACTATTACTTCATGAAAGAGTTCTGAGAGAACCTATAAATAAAAGACAAATAATATTCATAGTTCAGATTTGAGGACAAATTGGAAAGGCATCTCTGACTTAGAGATAGAGGTGACAGAAAGTCACTCCTTTTTCATGGCTTGCCTTAGAACATTGAAATTTTAGGGTTTTTTATTTTTCTTTTTTTGAAAAGCTTTGGAATGCAAAGATTCTACCCGTGTAAATTTTTCTGGAGCTGTGTTAGAAGGTGTATGGTGTTGTACAGATTTTAAGGCTAACATTTAAAATATTTCATTTTATTTTCTAATTTCAAACAATCTAAGGAAGTAAACTACACTCAGAAATTGATCAGATTAAGACAAGCAGATTAAAAGTTAGTTGTGAGAATGATTTTTTTAAAATACAACTGTCATTACAATTGAAGATATATTAAAACTGTTCAAATAGGATAAAGTGAATTATGGAAAAACATGTTTGGATAAAGCAGTTCAAAATATTGGTAAGTCACACGGATATTTTTAAAATAAAGGTAAATAGTGTGTTTATTTCAGGATTTGTGCTACATTAGTCAACAAGTACTTCTGCCAAAAATCTTTCTAGAGAGTTATAGCAGCACTCTGGCTCTACCAGAGATGCCAGTTATTTATGAAATAGTGGTTTGAATTTAAAGAGTGCCTTTGATTGTACAAAATCAAATTTGGATCATCAAATGCTTTCTAACTTAAAATTTCATGTGAGATAAAAGGAATTATGCTGACTTTTTGCTGATTGCTGCAGACCTATAGAAATGATCACTTTGCATAAAACTTTGCAAATTGGAGTAGTACTCTTGAATCTATGAATAGGCTGACATCTACAACTATTCTGAAAAACAGCAGTCCTACAGTTCACTGTAATGCAACTAATATGTCCTGGTCAACTTAAGAGAAGAAGAAATACAGTTAACAAATCATTTTCAAGGTTTGATATTTTCAAAGATACAGTGAAAAGCATTTTTTGAGTAGTAGTTATTTTAGTTAAATGTGAACTGGATAAATTAATAGACTCTAGTTTTTTCTGAATATGGTTGAAATCATGTCTTCAAGTTTTGAAGACATCCACATTAGATATAACAGAAAATTTGCAGTTATGTCGCTAAGAGCACTGCTAAGAACAACTACTTTGGAGAATTTTGGAATAAAACACAAGTCATGGCATGTCACATTATTGTCTTCCTAGAAAACGTTTTTTTCTTCTTTATAGAAATTCTGTTCACTTTTGGATGATAAATCAAAGTAGATCAACCATCAGTCTTAAAATGTTATATCACCAAAGACAGAGATGATGTCAACCATTCCTAGATTCCAGTTAAACCCATATGATTTAGGAAAATATGTATCTCTATTAATAAATGCAGTTTTGAATTTATGGAATGTTTATTTCAGTTTCTCATTTTGGATTTTTGGTTCTGGAGGCACACCAGTTATGTTCAGGGCTTCCTCCTGGGTCCTTTGTTCAGTGATCACTCCTAGCATTGCTTGGTAGGCCATGGTGCCAAGGAGTGGACCTAGATTGGCACATGCAAAGCAAATGAGTACTTTAAATACTAAGCTATTTCTTTCACCCCGTTGTATCTTTCAATTATTCTCATTTTGTAATTTTGATTGTTTATTCAGCAAAATCATTTTTATTCTGTTTAATAGTGACAATGGATATCTGGCTTCTCTTAAGTTTTACTTATATATAATTGATAGCGTTCTATTTTTGATTCATTTTACTCCTTTTGGGGAACTTACCAAGTGGAACTCTGTAGGCCCAGCACTACACCAGCAATATCCTGCCAGCAAAGAAAGTTGTTTAATACAAAAGCCCAAGGGCACAGTGGTGTTCGGGCCCTGCAGTGCCAGGTGTCACTTATGACACCCATGCAACTTTCAGGACCCAGGATTATTCTGCAGTGATGCTTGTTGGGCATGTGGTGCCAGGAATCAAACCAGGTTAGGTATGTATTGCTATTACTCAGACCCTTGATTTACATTAAAATATACATAATGAATTCCTGTTATTTCAAGAACTGTTTTTCAAAATTGCATTTTTCGGGAATAAGATAATTTTAGGGGTATCACTTCACTTGTATCACTTGTCCCGTTGCTCATGGATTTGCTGAAGTGAGCACCAATAATATATCCGTTCATCCCTGTCGTGTGCTAGTGTAGCCCAGTGGTGTCTGTTCGTTCCAGGAACATGAAGAGTATCAAATCATTCGTTCAGGGTCTTGATGAAGAAATCAGACCATCTCATAGGTGGGTGGCCAGGCTTTCTTTCGACGTCCTGTGGAATCCAGTCGGTGATAGCTCTAGTCCAGTGGCATGTCTGGCCCATGTGATTTTCAACGCCTTGGCAAAGGAGGCAGCGTCTCTGATTCTCAATTGTGAATGGAAGTCAGAATTCTGGATTCCTTCTCCCACTTGAGTAAAACATGATATTCCAAAAATAGCTCTTTGGATTCCTCCTTGGGAGACCTGAATAGCATTCTCATCCTGCTTTCATAGGGCCCAGGTCTCTGAGGCATATGTTACGGCAGGAAGAACTTTCAGGGGTAATTTTATATTTTAGACTGCTTGTTCAGTCTTTGACACCAATACTTTTCCTTTCATGAATTATTTAGTTTTATTCATCTGTCACCTAGAGTGTAGATTTGAATACTATGCTTTAAAATGTTTTAGAATTTTAAGACTGCCTTTGTTTCACTGCACTGGAGTATAAATAAGCCAGCTATTCACCACACCTAGCTTGTTTTTACTTTCAGCCAGCATGTATTTTTTTCCTCTAGACTCAAATTCTGATTTAATTTTCTTCATTTAACAAATTTATACTGAAGATTCATGTATGTAGAACTTTATATTTAACATATTCTTTATGTAACATTTCAATGTGATGTTTATTACAAATCATCATTTGATGATGGTTTCTAAAAAATAGTCATTATATTTCTCTTTTGTAAACCTATCTGTGAATGTCCATTGTTTTCTAATTTACCTGGTATCATAAATAGCATGACGTATTATACCTAGCATAAATTACATAGAAAATAATAAGCGTAAAAGGAATTTATATAGTAGACTCATGTACTATCAAGAAAAACAACACATCACTATCTAAAAGAAGTTCTTAAAATTAGGTTTGATTCCTCTGTTTTGATTTCCTCTGTTCCTCTTGGAAAGCCCTGCAAGCTACAAAGAATATCCTGCCTGCACAGCCAAACCTGGCAAGCTACCTGTGGTGTATTTGATATGCCAAAAACAGTAACAACAAGTCTCACAATGGAGATATTACTGATGCCCGCTTGAGTAAATCGATGAACAATGTGACGACAGTGCTACAGTGTCAAAGCACCGTGCTGTTTATGATGTAAAAGATGTACCTGTGTTAAGTTACTGGAATTAAATTTGTTTTGCTAAGTAAAGTTTTAAATCTTTTTTTAAATTAATAAAATGGCATTACATTACATGAATGTTTGCCAAGGCATCAAAAATCAGATGGGCTGGTTATGTAATGCGATTCATAGAGGAACGCTGGACTAGAGCTGTTACCGACTGGATTCCACGAGATGGCAAAAGACGGCGTGGCTGCCCACCAATTAGATGGTCAGATTTCTTTTTCAAATCCCTGAATGAACAATTTGAGGCTCTTCCTGATCCTGGAGAAAGCAGATATCATTGGGCTGCACTAGCATGCAACAGGGACAAATGGCACCCGTGTGAGCAAATCGAAGATCAACTGGATGACAAGTGACACAAGTGATACAAATGAATAAAATGGCATTTTTTTATTTTAAATTTTCAAATTAAAAAATTTAACTCAATTTTCTAATTATTAAACTAAAGTAGTTGGAATCATGAAGAACTTTGGAGTATATAAGCAAAATGTCAGAATAAATTCTATTTGCAATATTATGGAAACCTAGAGTTATACGTTGTTGAAAAAGAGTTGAGAAGAAGATAAAAATGTAAACTAGAATGCTATGTAGCTGATTTTTCCTTAGTTTTTACATGTTATATTCTGTGGATTTTATATTATATGATTATCATATAAAAGTCTATTCACTTTCTTTTTCATGAGAAGTTATCCTAAATATATAAATAGAATAAATATAAAACAACTGAAATAGTAAAAACTATAATCTGATGTTTTTAAGTTAGAGATAATTTCTAATAATTAGAAGTTCATGCTTAAAAATAATTTCAAGAATGAACATGAAAACAAAATAATTTTTTTAATATTAAGACAATATGGTATTTTATTCTAAAATTCAGTATGGTAGCCACTGGGCAAATTTACCAATGAGCAATGGAAGGGTAGCTAGGACAAAAATGAGAGATTCTTAAGTGTAAAATATATGTGGAATTGTTAAGACAAACAAAAAGATAGTAAAATTTTATTCCTTTTTAAATATTAATTACACTATGAAATGTTAGTGGTGATAATATATTTTATTATATAGGCAATTACAATTAATTTCGGCTATTATATTTTACATTTTACTGTTTTTACTGTTTTTTAAATGTGGTGGTAAAATTACTTTATTTTTATTATTTAAAGCAAAATCAGAAGATATTTTAAGCTATTTTTTAATTGAAGTTCTGTGATTTTCAATACCGTTGAAATTATTTCTCACACACATAATCCCAATACCATACCCCTCACCAGCACACTCACCTCTGACCCCAAGAATCTCCGTGTCCTTCCTATTCACCTTTCTCCATGCAGACTCAGTTGAGACCATTGTTCTCCCTTTGTGTTGCCTATTGCTACCTTACTGTGTATCTTTAGGTCTCAGATGTGAGTCAGATCATTCTCTACCATCTCTTTCCTTCTGACTGACTTCACTCAGCATAATACCCCCTAGTTCATTCATGTTGCAGCAAATTGCATGATTTGCAAAAAGAATGCAAATCGTTCTTTTTTGATTTGTAATTTAAAGTTACAATATGCCTTCAACTTCTTTTGTGACATCAATGGTTTAAAGACCTTTCTAATATTAGAATAACTCCTTCTCAGGACAGCTCTTTTTAATTGATTTCCTTGAGAATACAAATGAGAGGTTTTCTCAGATCTCTTCTTTCATATTTGTTTTTTGCTGTTTGTTTGTTTGTTTGTTTGTTTGTTTGTTTGTTTGTGGGACACACCTGGCTAGGCTCAGGGATTACTACTGGCTCTGCAGTCAGGAATTACTCCTGGTGGTGCAAAGGAGACCACAAGATATGGTGAGATCAAACACAAGGAAGCCATATGCAAGGCAAACAACCTACCCATGGTACTATATCTCCAGTTCCCCCTTTATACTTGAAAGTGTGTTGGGTTATTTTGTTTTTATGAGGGGGGGGTTGCAATAAATATGATGATGCATTAAGAGATGCATGATATGCTCTTTTTTCTTTTCATAATTGAATTACTTCTTTAAACTTTTTTTACTAGATGGGTGGGAGAATTTAGATTCATTCTTTATTTGGAATTAAGTGGAGTCAGTATCCATGCACGCATCACTGAAAATTCCAGAACATGGGGTAGAGAAATACAGAATTATCACACAGCCATTCTCCTGACTATGATTTCTTTTCAGTGCTGTAGACATAGCTCCTTGGGGGACTCCTCCAGGTGTGAACGTGAGCCAGTTTTGTGGGCCCTTACCAGGATACAAATTAAAGTATGGCCTTTCTTGACTAACAACAAATTGTTTGGAACATTTTTTAAATTGAACATTTCCAAAGTCATTATCCCCTGGGTAAATGTTTATTCAAATTCCTACTGGAGTGTTATTTTATCTATTATCACGGCTACTTTTCATGATTTGTAAGAACTTTTTGAGATAATTCATTCTTTCAGCATTTTCTTCCCTAATCTTTTTTCCTTGGAGTTTGTTGAATATTATTGGAACGTACTGATAGGAGATATTTGAAACCACATTTCTATTCATTTTATTATTCCTCTGAGAATTTGAGAATAGTAGAAAGATAAAGTTCTTTTTCTAAGACGTAGGACATTATTATCAAACTTGCATAAAATGGAATTGAGGAGGCAGAGAGAGTATGATGCATGTCGTTGATTCTGGTTCAATCCCTGGCACCAACTATGATTCCCCAGCCCAATCAGGAGTGAGCCCTGTGCATAGTTCCAGGAGTAACTTCTGAGCACTGTAGGGTGTGACCCCCAAAATAAACAACATACAAAAATAAAGAGAAATTAAATTTCATAGTAAGCAGCAGTGTGAAGTTTAAGATTTTTATAGGAAATCAAGGAAGGAAATACAAGCTAAAATAAGAGTAAAAGTAACTTCAGAAAAAATACTTTAAGAAGGGTGGGTGTTAGGTTATTCTATTTTCTTAAGTGTAAATTTTTAATAGGCCATGATATTTTTCCTAAACTGAGCTTAATTCTGAAGTGAGAAAATGCTCTTTCTAAATATACTCTAAACATTTAAAATTTTTACTTTAACAGTAATTTTCAGTGTTTATGAGATACATAGATAAGATATTTTGAAAGAAATGATCGCAACAAATCTCATTCAAAATGAAGTAATTTCATTGCTAGGTACTTGGTTATATTATAAAGAATCATTATGAGTAGTGTAAATAGTATGTAAATATTGATTTTAATATTATAATATTATATTTCTTGATGGTGCTCAGAAAATATAATCTTCAGTATATTTATGTAAGAACTAGAATAATGTGTAGGGTGATTTTATTGTGTATTTGTGACTTCTATCAGTACAAAATTGTAAAAGCTTTATTTTTCTCTATTAAAAAAGCTTATCTCATTGTAACATTATATTTCAGATTTATTTCAGTGTACTAATCATAGTAGCAGAAATGTGATTTTTATCCTAACCCATTTTAGAAAACTAAATGGAATCATTATTTTTTTTCATCCAGTTCTAATTCTGAATTCCAGTGGGTTTTCATGGGATATGGTCCAGTATGTTAGGAAATGCAAGAGAGGGAACATATTTAGAAACAAGTAGTTGGCTGGTGTGGTAGTTATTTTATAACCATTTTCTTGGCAACTTGTCATAACATCCGGAAAAAAACACAGAATCATCCATTTAGAACCTGATTTAAGAATGTGTTGTATTCCAGCCAGAGGTCAGCAATTTTTTTTCTCCATTCGAAGGGTCAGAAGATTAATGTTTTAGGCTTTGCAGATCATAAAGTGTCTGTGGTGTCTACTCAACACCATCATTTAATAAAAGCACTCACAGACAATACATAAATGAAAAGCCATGGCTTCCTTCCAATAAAACTATTTATAAAATCAACCTGCAGACTGTAATTTGCCAGTCTCTGCTCTAGATTAGTGCTTCTCAAACTTCAATGTGCATAAGAATTTCCGGTAAAAATAAGTTCAGTAGATCTGAGTCGTAGCTCAAGAATCTGAATTTTGAACTGTTCTCTCTATATGAGTAATATACATGAGTCAAACACTGTACATTCTATTACTATGAAAATCACCTTATTATCTTCACTACCTACTTCTCATATCTATCATGGAGATAAAATAGAATGTACACATTTTAGCACTTAAATACACATCAGTAATAATAAGTATTAAGACAGTTAGTGAAGATGTCTGATCACTTGTTGATCCATGTTACCCAATTCTGAATATCCTAATCTTAATTATGTTAGCATTAATCAGATCACAAAAAGATCTACTTTATATACCCTTAGCCTATATTTCCAAAAATATCTGGCCACATACAAGTTTTCTACAGATACTATAAAAGTAAAGACAGCTCAGTAACACTGAATAATGTAAATTTGTCCTTGTACTGTTCTAGAGATTAGTCTTAAGTAATTAAAATGAAGATTCAGGTAAGGCTGGTTCTTGAGAATCTCTACGCTAGACTCTGTTCCATACAGTTTCTAGAATCTAGAGCGTGGATTCATCCCTTCAATCAGGCCACCCATCCTGTGACTGTTTCATTCAGTGCCTTTTTCTTATTCAGCTTCTTGTAATTCCAAGAGAAAAACAGTTAAAAAGTTGAAGGATAAACAGGTGACATCATGTGGGCCCTGATGCAATGACCTGAGCCAATTTGGATAACCCAAGATAGTTTTGTCATCTTTAGATCCTTAATAAGATCAAACCTAGGATCCCTTTTATACGTGTAAGATAATATTTTAAGGTTCTGTCCCTGAGGCTAGGTTTAGGATGTGGATAGATTTGAGGGCCTTTATTTAGCCACATATTAGACATATATGTTGATGGACAAGGTTAGAAAAGATGAAATGGTTTCCTGTAAAAATGAACAGGCCACAGATTCCTAAAATCTTCTTAGCAAGAATTTCCAACTTCTAGAATTCTCAAGTCAAGTAGATCAATTACTCTTTCTGAGAAAATCACCCTGATCTCATTGAATAATATCCTGTTGCGATGAACCTATATGGGCGTTTTCTTTATTTGGATTATAGAGAGGCCTACTTCTCTGTCACATTAAATTTGACTAATGATTGTTTTAGAATTTTTTCTCATAATCTGACATTATACTTTAAATTATACTTTCAAATTGTAATATTTAATCATTATTAAAGTTAAGTTTTAGAGGGGTTTGTTGAGTGTGTTTGTGAGAAACAGCAAAGCTCAGGGTTTACTTCTGACTCTATATTCAGAAATTATTCCTGGCGGTGCTTGGGAGACCATATGGGAAGCTTGGAATTGAACCCAGTTTGGCTTTGGACAAGGCAAATGCCCTACCTGTTGTACTAATGATCTGCCCTCAAAGGTGAGTTTTAGGTAAAGCAGTCCAAAGTTTAGGGTACTAATCTTAGGCTTCTCTCTAAGTCAGAGGTAGAGTGTGACCCTCATTCTAATTCTGATGTAGAGTGTGACCCTCATTCTAATTCTGATGTTTCTCAAAAGAAAATGCATTCTTATGTGGATTTGTACAAGGACTGTCAGACCAGCTCTTGGGATAAAAATATATATAAGTCATAAACTTTCAAAGAGATGAAATAGAGGCTTGACATAGTGCTGGTAATATTTAGTCAAAAATATATCCTTGTTCTTGGTTTATTCTTATCAATGGACTTTTCTCTCCTAGTGAATGTAGCAATTAAAACTCACTCCACAGGTAGACGTATATAACTATTTGGAAAATAATTAATATATCAAAAAACATTTACTGGGTATGGAATAATTCAAACTTTCAGAAAAGAAGACTAAAGTATCATTTAAGTAGGAACTATAAGGAGCTGCTGCTGGATTTGATATTATTGGAACAAAGTAAAGAGTAGACTAAACACGCTGTTGTTAGTGTCTCTATGTTCAGGGAGTGAAATGGAGTAAAACTGGTGCTTTTGAAGCTGTTTCTAAGGGTCCATGATGAGTATGAAAAAATTGCAAGCTCGGTGCTGGAGTGATAGCACAGCGGGTAGGGTATTTGCATTGCATGCGGCCGACCCGGGTTCAATTCCCAGCATCCCATCCCTGAGCACCGCCAGGAGTAATTCCTGAGTGCAGAGCCAGGAGTAACCCCTGTGCATTGCCAAGTGTGACCCCTCAAAAAAAATTGCAAGCTCAAATCAGCAACTGCTACTTGAACACACTTAGACTAGGATAGATCTACAAAACCTGTCTTATTCCTTGTGTCTGATAGGACAGAGGCAGAAAAAAAGAGCAGGATTCAAAAATTTTAAAATAGTAATTAATAAATAAATAAATAAATAAATAGAAGAATTAAAGGAGAGAGGGCACACTTTCTCCATAGCCTTCCAATCTCTCCCTAGCTTCTCCCCTAATACAAATAAACCAGGAATCCTTTGGCAAAGGAGAGGAGATTCTTCTGAGTTACAGCTATGGCATTAAAATGTACTTTCCTGCTACTTGAATGGATGTGAAGAGTATCATGGTGAGTGAAGTTAGTCAGAAGAAGAGGGACAGACACAGAATGATCTCTCTCAGATATGACATGTAAGTAATTATAGTAGAGAAATAACATTCCCAAAGGCCATGGAAACTGAAAAACTGACTTCATTCAGAAGTTTACCATGGAGATTGATGGGTTATGGGGGAGTTTGGATATAGGTGGTGGGGAGGGAAGACTGGGGCAGTTGTGGAGGGAAATGGACATTGAGGTGGATGTGATGCTGGAATATTTTATGCATTTTTGAAACCCTACTATTAACAATATTGTAAAACATGCCTAACATTACATAGAAAAAGATGTTTTAGAGTTTTTCATCATCTGTGCTCATATGTACCAACATTTAGTTGGTTTGTTTCATAGGCTATACTTTTAAGAAAATCATTGATTAAAAGAACAAAAAAATTCTCACTCTCCAAGTAAATCAAGAAAAAGGAATTTGTTTAGTTTGGGGCACTAAATTCTGAGAGGACTATAAAAAATTTCCCTGAATATATGTAACCTAATTTATGTATCCCACAAAGATCTGAAGTTAAAATTTGAATAGAAAATTACCTTATTACTTCAGTTTAGAAACCTCTATTAGTGAAGATTGATTTACTAATATAACCAAGAATTCCCATATTCTGGTATATAAGATAGTACATCTTTTAGGAATTTAGTGTACAGTTTAAGAAGATGAATAGAGGTCCCTTCCCAATGTCTAGGCACTTATTTCCCCCAGTGTATGACTTTGCCACCCCTGGGGCCACCTCTAGCTATCTGCTGGCCCCTAGTGGACGATGGCTTGATCTTGTGTCTACTCTGTTCTCTATCCAGTGTTTATTTCCTCAGACTTTATTTATATATTTATTTATTTTTAATTTTTTTTTTATTGAGTCACCATGTGGAAAGTTACAAAGTTTTCAGGTTTAAATCTCAGTTATACAATGCTCGAATACCCATCCCTTCACCAGTGCACATATTCCACCACCAAGAATCCCAGTATAGCTCCACCCCGCACCCACACCCCTAACCCCCCCACGCCCCAGCCCCCCCTCAACCCCCCCCCGCCTGTGTAACTAATAAATTTCACTTTACTTTCACTTTGATTGCATTCAATATTTCAACAAAACTCACTATTATTGTTTGGAGAGTCTCTCCCCTAAAGTCAGACCTGCTGAAAAGGAAGCATTAGATAATTTGTTTTCCATTGCTGAGGATGAAGAGATATGAGGTCGAGTGACCACACTTAGAGGCCTCTCGGTTTTGGGTTTCTGTATTTTAGTATTTTAGTAACTAAGTCCAGAGAGATATCTGCCAGAAGTTGCATCATTGCCAACTTGTACTTCTCAGTTACATTATATTCCACGTATGAGTGCAATCTTTCTATGTCTGTCTCTTTCTTTCTGATTCATTTCACTCAACATGTTGATCCATTTATATGCAAATTTCACGACTTCATGTTTTCTGACGGCTACATAGTATTCCATTGTGTAGATGTACCAGAGTTTCTTTAACCAGTCATCTGTTTTGGGGCACTCTGGTTTTTTCCAGATTCTGGCTATTGTAAACAGTGCTGCAATGAACATAGAAATACATATGCCATCTCTACTATACCTTTTTGCCTCTCCGGGATATATTCCCAGGAGTGGTATTGCTGGGTCAAATGGAAGCTTAATTTCTAATTTTTTGAGAATCGTCCATATTGTTTTCCAAAAGGGCTGAACCAGTCGGCATTCCCACCAGCAGTGAAGAAGAGTCCCTTTCTCCTGGAATCCACGCCAACACTGGTTGTTTTTGTTTTTGGGGATGTGGGCCAGTCTCTGTGGTGTGAGATGATATCTCATTGTTGTTTTGATCTGCATTTCCCTGATGATTAGTGATGTGGAACATTTTCTCATGTGCCTCTGAGACATTCGAATTTCTTCTTTAGGAAAGTTTCTGTTTATTTCATCACCCCATTTTTGATCGGGTTGGCAGTTTTCTTCTTGTGGAGTTCAACCAGTGCATTGTATATCCTTGTTATACAAGGATATACAACCCTTTATCGGATCGGTACTGCATAAATATCTTTTCCCATTCTGTAGATTGTCTTTGTACTTTGGTCACTGTTTCTCTTGAGGTGCAGAAGCTTCTAAGTTTGAGATAGTCCCATTTATTTATCTCTGTTTTCACTTGCTTGGCCAGTGGCGTGTCAGCTTTGAAGATACCTTTGGCTTCAATGTCATGGAGGGTTTTGCCGACCTTGTCTTCAATGTACCTTAGGGATTCTGGTCTGATGTTGAGGTCCTTAATCCATTTTGATCTGACTTTTGTACATGGTGATAGGTGGAGGTCTAAGCCCATTTTTTTTGCATGTAGCTGTCCAGTTTTGCCAGCACAATTTGTTAAACATGCTTTCCTTGCTCCACGTCGCAGTTTTTGCTTCCTTATCAAAGATTAGATGGTCATATATTTGGAGGGATGTGTTAGAGTATTCAACCCTGTTCCATTGGTCTGCCGCTCTGCCTTTGTTCCAGTACCAAGCTGTTTTAATGACTACTGCTTTGTAATAGAGTTGGAAGTTGGGGAGGTTGATTCTTCCCATTTTCTTTTTCCCAAGAATTGCTTTAGCTATTTGTGGGGGCTTATTGTTCCATATGAATTTCAGGAGCGCTTGCTCCATTTCTTTGAAGAATGACAAGGGGATCCTTCCCCAGACTTTAATCTTGCAGCCAGCCTTCCAGCCACCACAACGTGTGCGTGGGTGGGATTCATATAGTCTGGACCTTGCCGAGCCTCTCTTGGACTGTGTCCCAGTGACCCCCTCTCATTCTGGCTTTCCGTGGTCTCCAGCCACAGTCACGTGTTTTGGATGAGATCCCTGACCCATCCTGTTCTCTGTCCAAACAGGGGTGCCCTTAGCTCTGGTTCCTAACGTGGTCCTGCTGTCTGGGTGAAGAAAGAGCTAAAATTTATTTTCTGCTTATTCAACATTATAGCTTCCTGTTTGCTACTCAGCTCTTTTCAAAGCATAAAAATAGCACAGAGAGCACAGAGAGCAAAATAGCCCACAAGGGTTATGAACATGACTTTCATGCAGCCCCTATTCCTATCCATGGCAATAGATTTCCTGCTGAGCACCAACAGGTGTAACCTTCATAGCCTCTTGGCACTGCGGGGTGACCATTCTCTTTGGCACTGCTAGGCCCAGGCAAATGTGGTGTCACCAGGATACTCACGCCCACCCTGTCCACAATCACAGCTGGGGTGGCATCTATGGAATAATAATAGAGAAATGTATTCACTATTTTGGCTTGTTCTTCCTCTGGTTCTTGAGTACTTCTCCAAATAGCCAAGGGATGGAGAAAAGTAGCAGAAACTGCACTCCGTAGTCTAGGCATATGTCAAGTTCCTTACAAAAGAGTAAGGAGATTTCTGCTGTGACTGCTGCAGATATTCCAAAGGTGTCACCCATGGTTTCTCAGCAGCTGCCTGCTATCATTGCAAAAAGAAAATATTCATATTGGGAAACTATGACAACAGCATTTATTGTGGAAATAGTATCAATTATATTGTTAGCCTTTATTTACAAGTAACTTGATTTTCTGATTATTCAAAACTTCCCAAGAAATTATTTCTTCTGGGAAAAAATTTTAGAACATTGAGGTTCTCTAACACTGACAAATGTCTGACTGAAGAAGCTAATCTATGGGGCCAGAGTGATAGTGCAGTGGGTGGGGCATTTTCCACGTGCATACCTTACACCTCATATGGTTTCTCCAAGCCCACCAAGGCCCCTGAGAACAGAGTCAGAAGTAAGCCCTGAGCATTGTAAAGTATGTCCCAAACACCATAATAATAACAATAATAATAATAACTGTAGGATAACATTGGGTTTGTCCTTTTAGCCTTGCCACAGGGAACTTAGTTTACCTTAAAGAAGTGTCCTTTCTCTATGGACACAGGAGGACAGTTAATATTATGCTTTGTAACCTGGGAGCTGATTGACTCCAATAATATTTACTCCTGGGCATCTCCTTTCTCCACTCAGTTGCCCTTAGTTCCTAGCACCCCAAAAGCAGAGTCCCGACGAGAGACAGAATGGACCCAGGGCAAGCTGTGAGCTACCCTAGCATGGAAATGGGCCAGGCCAAAGAGCCACAATACTCAACTATAAGTTGAGAACATGGACATAGACAAATGCTGTCATGATCCAACAGTAACAAAGAGACTACGACCCTGAAGGGGTTAGGAAGACTAACCTGGCCTGAGGACTGTGGTCTGGAATATATAGTGAATGTCCTCAGGAAGAATCAAATTTTAAGTCTGATATATCTCTTACTGTGCTCATACACACTGACATTGCTAGAAATGGCAGAGGTAATTTAAAGGTATTTTTATCTCGATGGGAGGAGGGCAGACCCAGCAGTGTTCAGGTCATACTCCTGAATTTATGCTCAGGGATCACTCCTGGCTGGTTTTAGGGGACCATATGGGGTAGCATGGACCCAATCTGGGTGGGCCACAGGCAAGGAAATGACCTTATCTGTTGCTGTGCTACTACTATCACCCCTAAAAAATAAATTTGAAGTGTAATTGATGCCTTTGAGAAACTAATCATTCGCATGCAAAGATAACATCACATTGACAATACATCACCAAAATAACATAATACAAACTGTAAGCTTACAGAAAAAGTGAAAATAATAAGAAAATCTAAGTCAATGATCTATAAACTTTTTGATCAAATATATTATATTAACACATTTAACCATATACAGCCAAGGTGTAGATTTCTTTGATATAGTCTATGCAGGTGATATTGGATTAAAAAGTGCTTCTTTTTTAACTTAATGTACGAAATATCATTGAATATAATGGTATTCTGTTGGTTTTGTTTGGAGGGGGGGTGCACTCGCATCTGTGTTCAGGGCTTCACTCTGTCTTTGTGCTCAGGAATAACTTCTGGTGAAGAGTTCAAACCCAGGTTAGCCACATTCGAGGCAAATGCCTTACTCATTGTATTACCTGCCTTGCCCAAATATAATTATAATCTTAAGTACTGTGTTCTTTCCTTCCAGATAATCCTTTTTTATACCCTCATTCCTCTTACGCATAAACAAGCTTGGAGGCCATAGTATCTAATTTGTTAAAAACATAAATCTAAATAAAGTGAAGTACTACCTTTCCAGGAAAAATGAAAAAAAAAGAATAATGTATCTAGTCATTGAACAAAATAGAACATTTAAGAAAGAGTGTGGAAAATATATGACAAGGGGATAAAAATGTTAACTTTTCAGAAAAAATGAATTGATGGCTCTGCTCAGGGAACTAATTTCGTGATAAAATAAAATGGTCCCTAGAGCCAGATATATGCTTCTTATTTCTAGCATTTTACTTTGTAACATTGTAATATGAACCTCTTTTCGTTGTCCTTATATTTAAAAAGTAATATTAATAGTCCCTCTCTTATGGTTCATTGAGAATAAAGTAGGAGTTAGTGTGTGTGCACATATTAATTGCACAAAAGTCAATTCTGTTATTAAAACTAAAATGATAAATTAAGGCTTGGCTTAAACAGCCCCGAAAATAAATCAACAGTATTTTGTGATCTCAAACCTGATGGCACAGTACCAAAATATTGAAAAGTATGTATGAAGAAGGATGTGTGGGTAATAATTGACTGTAGGTAAATTAATCAGTTGTATGACAAACAAAACAGACCACTACAAATCAATATAAATGAGAGCTAATTAAATGATTTTGTGTTCATAAAATTATATGAAAAATGACCAAGAAAGTGTAATGTTTATTCCTAGGTGAAGGTTCTATAGCATAGAGAAATTTATGTATATTATGAAATGAGAAACTTTAACCAGAAAACATTAAAATGATCTTACATAAAATCTGAGTTTAGAAGGAATATTCTTTATTTTATATTTTTTCTTTCATTTAATTTTAATTTAATTTTGTTATTGAATAACCATGAGACATACAGATATAAAGCTGTTTATGATCAGATTTCAGTGATACAATGTTAAAACACCTATCCCTCCACCAGTATACATTTCATACCACCAGTGTCCCCAGTACAGCTCCTGTAATCACAACAGGTATTCCCCCCTCTGGTGGCAGCCTGTCTCCATAGAAGGCACTTTTCTTCTCTCTCTCTCTCTCTCTCTTTCTCTCTTTCTCTTTCTCTATTAGGGCATTATAATTTGCAATACAGATACTGAGAGGAGGCCTCTCAAAGATAATTTCTGCCTTGTTTCATGCAGACGTTCAAAAACGGTTATTCATTGAACATTGCCAGTGGGACATAATTTAATACCTCAATTTCATTCTTTTATAAATCAAGCAAATAATCATAGAAGTTACACATGCAATATTGATTTTAATTGGTTAATTAAAAAACACTCAAGAATTCAGAGTGGCTAAAGGGTGTTGTAAAATTGGATTACATTTTAAAAAATATATCTCATTTTTAAAAAGTGTTATTTTCTATTTTTATTTCATGCAAGTCATTTTTTTGGCCATGAACCTCTATCCAATATTTTTAAAATTTTGAATGGTGATAGTTTCTGCCTGAAAAAATATATAATCTGGCACATTATAGTTTGTATCTATCCACCCTCTGAAATTCGTAATTCAACAATTGTTTAACTATGATATTAAAGGCGGTTAAAATAAAAATTTATTAAAATATTCTTAATTTCTAAAGTTTCAACATAATTTCATAAAACTATGTCTATTTGTTTTGAAATGTTTATTTTATCTTATTTGTATATTAACTTATTATGGATATATGCCATATGATGCAAAATATCAATGATGTAGTTTTTTATGAATAGATAACAATAGGCCCAAGGTAAACAATTGAGCAGTGATTAAAGCATTTCCATATGATTTATTTTCTGGCATTAGCAATTTTGAAACAAAATAGTCAAACTATAATTTTTAACTTATGAACAACTAAGAACACAAAGCAATGATATATTAACAGTTATTGAAAAATTAAGTCTGTTTCATTCCAAGTTTTTCTAATTACCATGAAATAGTTTTTATTTTATTTCTAGGGTTGGGTAATTCCCACTTCAT
Source organism: Sorex araneus (assembly GCF_027595985.1). Lineage (NCBI taxonomy): Eukaryota > Metazoa > Chordata > Mammalia > Eulipotyphla > Soricidae > Sorex > Sorex araneus. Next base: position 312,098,876 of record NC_073302.1, on the reverse strand, counting down.
AATTTAATGAACATAGAATTGTACTAAACTTGTGTGAGCAGAAGTCTCCATTTGATCCGTTTCTATCTCTTACTTACAGAGGTTTTATAGCTACAGGCTGAGAAGCCAAGATAATTGAACTGCAAGTAATAATTTATATATATTAGCATTAACAGTTTTATTTTTATTGTTGCTGCCTATCAAGAATAATTATCTTATGTCACCTAAGAGACCTTTGATTGCAATTATATTTTCTTCTTTACAACTTCATGAAAAGCAGGTTCTTATTGTGGAAAGAAAATTAGTCTTGTTTGTCAAGTTAATTTTAAACCTCTGTAGTATACTTTGCGTTTGTAGCAAATTTATGAAAAGTTTGAGTTAGGAATATCAACATTGATATCATTTATAAAAATAACCTCACAAAAGTATGTAAGTCTAAAGAAGAGATAATTTCTTCCTCTTCCTGATTGTCAGAAGAGTTAAAGTTTGTCGTACGGGAAACATACCATACCCTATATTGAGGAATAAATTAAAACAGAAAGCTCAGTATCCCTAAACAGGAGCTACAGAATTCAAGGTAGTGATCAAACACACGAAGACTTTGTTTCTTAAGCTATAGAAAGGTACAAAGATTTGTAGTTTCACTTGAAACCAACAGCAAATCATGAAACGCCATGAAAAATATAAGTAAAGGTAAAATCTCCTAGAGTAATTACTAAATGAAGTTAAAATTACCACACTGATCAGTAAACCCCAGAAGAAATATAAACAGCACTTGCATTTCAGGTCCTTCTTACACATCATACAATTTTCCAGTGTCAATGCATAAAATTGATAGGTTTGGGCCACGCCAAACAAACGGTTCCTCTTTTAAAAAATACAGTATACAGAAAAAACTCCTGTATTCCCCATTTTAAAACATATGCTCAAAACCCCTGGAGAAAAGATCAGCTAGAAGGATATTAAAGTATTTACAAATCCAGCAGGTTCATCTGCCGCGATGGCGTGGCGAGTGTGCATCCGTTCGTCTGTCTATCCATACGTCTCATGGCGTTTACACCTTCTCCAGCCATGATGCTCAGTTCTCTCTCTACTGATCATCATGCATTTTGAACAGTTCCAAAAGTGCCCCCACAGTTCCAAAGTAACCCTCATGTTCCAAAAACAGAGCTTTTAGCTGTCCTATGGACCAAAAATCCACAGCATATGCTAGCAGCTTCATGGAGACCATATTGATTCTGAGAAAATTCCCGACAAATACGACTGTCAATATTCTCATTCAAGGCACACATCCGAGCAATGGAACCAATGTTGTTGTTGATGGTGACCAGTGTGGCTCGGGCGAGGTCTTAAGTGAAACTACAAGTCTGGCATGTTTAACTGTGAACACTATTTTGTTTGTTTAAAGTTTTGGGTCTCTTTTTTTTTGTTCCTGTTTAAATGTCATGGAAAAAGAGAGCCCTTGTGCTTGGATAACTCCCCTTCTTCTCCTTCTCCTCATTCTTTAAATTTCATATTAATCAAGGTGCTGACCAACCCAGTAGTACTTAAATGCAACATCTAAAGAGCTAAGAAAGTGCCCTTGATGAGAAAACTCTGAAAGTGTCAATGGATCTAGCAAGCCTGGTAAATCTTGAAAACCATATGCAATTATATAGTACCCCTTAAGAATACACTGTCTTTTGTGGATTTAGTTTATGTTAAATTAGTTGAAATGTTCTATGTTGACATGATCTTATTCATACCCACTGTACAAATGGCAGCACCTCCTCCTCTAGGACGTCTGAACTAGGAGGAAAGTCTCCCTTGTTGATTAACTGCAGGTAGGGAGGTTGAGGGGAAGTCATGGTTTGAGGTGTCAGGTAGTAATATATGTTTTGTACGTGTGTGTACCTAGGAGCATTGTAATGGGGATCTGAAATAATAAAGTTTTCTCATTTGAAATACCTTTACTTGGAAATTATATTTCAACCCCAGTTTCTACTGCTAACAAAAATTAAGATATTGATCTAGCTTTCTATTTCTTTTTTGAAGACATCCTTGGAAATGATAGGGAACTTTTAAACAAGAGTCTTAACATGGAGGAGATCACGTGTTTTAGAGCTAATCAATCTTTTGAATTGAGCATTTTATTGAAAGAAATTTGTTGAAGAGCAGTAAAATTGCTCCATGATAAATATTTCCTTCTCTTCCTCCTGAGCACCATCTTTTAATTTCCATATTTTCAAGTCTTGAAGTTGATGTTAATTAAAGTATTCACTTGTCTGGTTGAAATAAAGTCTGTTTTTGTTGTGAAAAAAATAAAGAAACGTATGAAGAAATTTAGTAAGAGAAAGGAAAGAGAAATTTAGCGTGCTAGATGTTTGAGTTCTAGCTCTGATTTTGCTTCCCTTAATTAGGGGAGAATCTATCGGTCATATGGGTTGATTATAACTTTGTGTCCATACAAGAGCAAAGAGGCAGGTGCAAGTTACGAAAGAATCTGGTCTTTGAAATCACTAAGCCATAGAAAAGGAAACTCAATGATTGTGCAAAGGCTTGGATTGATTTTCTTTAGGCTACCAAATACCAAGCCAGCTGCACTCTGTTCAGAGTAATGATTATTGGAAGTCTTGGCAACTGGGAAAAGTCAACCTGCAATGATTAGCGGGGTCCACCATGAGCTTGTGAGCTGCTGCAGAGCCCTGATAAAGATTACATATTTTGCAACGTTATGTTAATAAACTAGGTTTTAAGGCATTGAAAATAACTGCTTTATCTGCACAACCCATTCTGAAAATTCCCAAATGGGCTGAATTATGATTGGTTGGAAAAGCTGAGCACTCTTTATATTTGACCTGTAAACTAAAGCTGAATAGGATCCTACACAGATTTTTGTTAATTGCACATAACCATAAGAACATTCAAATCAGTCTCTGATTTCCTTGTAGTCTAATATTTTCTACACACCTGTCATTATATTCTTTCTTTATCTGTTACTTGGTTTGTATTTTGTTTTACTGAGTTTCGGTAGTTTCATATTTTCTTCATTTTCTTCTTACTAACTAAATCATATTCAAATAGTATTCAAATGCATTTATTAATTTTAATATCCTATATTTTAAATTACCAGATATCTTTCTTCCATCTGCTATTTTGTATTTCATTTTTAAGCTGCCTTTAACTTTTGTGTAATAAAAGTTAAAAGTTATTTCTCTGAAAAAGCCATCATATGAATAATAAATCATAGCAAAAATTAACTTGTAGGAAAGTACCATATATGGAAGTTCATAAAAAAAAATCACATATTTTTACTGGGAATTTGTTTCTTGTGTCCTGGGAAATAAAAAGTCTGTGTAACACTAACTTTTTAGGTAGGTGGTAAATGAATTTGGACAGTTATGCAAGAGCCTGATTATGTAGGATCTGTCGATTGTAATAATTTGAATTTTACTTAGTTCAGTAATTATGTACTGAAAGATTTTAAAGTATTGATTATTTAAAGCTAAGGAATTATTTGAATGATATGTTTATATCTAGTCAAATTAATCTTCAACTAATGTATTTATCTTTGCTTTTTAGCCTTCAGTTTTCAGTTTATATTTCTTGATTTAATTTTTTTCTTTTATTGAGGTAATATTGGTCATCGAGACTTTGTATGTTTTAAGAACACAATTTTACAACTGTTTAAAATCAACATTATGGTATCATGCCTGCCGCTAAAGCATTTATGTGTGAAGTATAAAAAAAGTCTCTTGTGGTAGTGTGCCACACTTGACTATTTACTGACTTCTGTAATTTCAGCAGAAATTTGAAAAATCAAAATCTGTGTCAGAGCTGTGATGGAGGGATAACCCGCATTCAAGAGGACAAAAGGCTAATCTTAGGGACTAGAGATAAGACAGTCATTAAGCATGACCCTGATTTGTTCCTTTGCACCACGTGGCTTCCTGAAACTACACAGTGAAACCCGAAAGACCCCATAGCACGTCCGGGTATGGTCTCTGTAATTTCCGGTACCTTCAAATCGGAGCAGTGCTGCAAGCTCCTTGTCTCTGAATTGTTAGCCAAGAATTCTGACTGGCCTCTCAAGGTCAGGTTCAGGAACACCGTTTAGCAAAAAACGCGCAGCTCTTAAGAAATAAAAGTAGCATAGAGACTGTGATTTAATCTGGTTAGTATCTTTACTTGCCCTATTCTCAGCTATTACTAGATATGATTAGTAGAATCACAGTCCCAGGATCAAATCGTTGTTTCTAAAATGTAATAGTTAAGGTATGAAATTGTTGAGGATATGCTCACTTCTAATATGAAGGAAAGACATATCTGAACATACTGGAAACTGAAAATTTTAACTATATTTCTGTATTCCCTAGAGTCATAATTCTCTTTATAATAAACAGCTAGCCAGAAGTCTCCATAAGTTTGTTGTCACCATTTTCTTCCGTTTCCAAGACTCCATTCTTAAGTCATTTTCGTTTTTATTCTGACTACTCAGAAACATTACATTTCTTTATTATGATAATACTGACCTTTTTAATTGAGTTTTTTCTGAAAATGTGCATATTGTATTAAATATTTATTAGGCATTCAACAAGTACTTATTCCTGCTACTTATGCAATGTTTTTCTAAAAATTATTTGAGCTTTCTACCCAAATTATAAATGAAGAGAATAGTATTAACACTACCACACTATGTATGCATTCTGTGGGAATTCAGCACAAATTTCTATACTCACAATCCCAGGAAGCCTGTCCTAATTTGATAAACCACAGTAAAAGTAACCTCGGGAAATTCATTACATTTCTTCATTCCTGAATATTTTCATCACCCCAAATTACCTACTCTTTCAATAACTACATGGTGCAGGAGAAGAAGTCATGAATGAGGTCAAATTTTACCTTCAGGCTATATTCAGCAAAAATGAATACATAACGTACAGTACTCTGGGGAACTTATGTGTGGAATTTTTTAAAAAGACATTCAGAAATTCATTATACTATTAAATCAATCTTGAAAATAATAGTGGGAAATCTACCAGTGTATAAAATTCTTATTTATTATCTCTAGCAAACATCTATATAGTATTTGTTCTTTGTCAGTCATTGTTCAAAGAATTTAATGAAAATCAACTCATTTAATCCTCACAAAACTTTGCGACATTAGAGGTTGCTTTTTTATTTCCATTGTTTAAGATTGCTAACTTAAAGAGGTCAAATAAAATTCTCAAGTTCACTGGTGGAAAAAAGCAGGCAGAGAATTAAAACCACAAAAAATTACCCGAGATTCAATTCTTTCACCTATGGTATTAGTTTTACCTTCCTTAATGCGCTTTCAGAGGCTGTCCTTAAATTTTATTTTATATATAGGAGAAAGAGGTGGAATCAAGGGCAAAGATGTTTTCACTTAACATGTTAAAGTGACAGTTTATTTGGCAAAAGAGACGGGGTAGAAATTTTGTTTGCTGTTTTTTTTCTCCCCATGATCATTAACACTCAGTGTTTAAAGGATTGACAATGAAAAGAAACCTAATTTCTGCTTGTATTAAAAGAGTGGGAGAGATCTAGTCTCTGTTTTAAAGCTAAGTTATGAAAGACTAAAGATGCAAAAGTGATTCTAACTACTAACTTAACTTAAAACCTTAAGAAGATGGATCTTTGCTCCCTAGGTAAGTAAAATTAGCTTTGGGGGACCAAAACCACTAACTTAGTTCAGCTTTGATAGCTTACTTCAAAGGCAAAGTATGTATATATAAATAAATACTAGAAAGAATAGAAAAGTGGTTTGAGTGTGTTTGGGTAGAAGTCCTTTAAGTATCAACAAAAACACATATGGGTTCACAAACTCTCCCATTAACGCTAAGAAAGCAGTATATTAACTGTGGGGAGACAGAAATAAATTATATGCAACCTGTTTCTTCTCAGTCTGGGAAGCAAGGTAAGCAAAAAACAAAAATAACATCTGCACTTACAGTGTGGCATCTGTTCTTTGTAGTCAATCCATCACTGTCAGATAGTCATCTACAAAGTCAGAGGAAGATTTACCTTGATTCAGACATTTTTATTGATATAGTTGATTCGTTTAAGCAGAGCATGCATCACTAGCTTTAAAAAAATATAATACAATAAATATAGATACAATAAGATTAATCTGAATTCTAACATTTTAGATTTCTCATTTTAATTATATTAGTTAAAATTGAATTAAAAAGTATTAAGAAGATTAGAAGTGAAGGTGACAGAGTTGAACTCATATTACTAATCAGAAGTCAGTAGAATTTAAAAAGTACAGAGCAGAAATTAAACGAAGTGAAGGCAAAAGGTATATAATGACTCTTTGGGAAGGTTTTTTGTTGTTGTTGTTATTGTTGTTTTGGGTCACACCGGAGATGTTCAGGGATTCCTCCTGGCTCTGTACTCAGGAATGTCTCCTGGCGGTGCTTGCGAGACCATATGGGATGCTGGGAATTGAACCCGGGTCGGCCACGTGCAAGGCAAACGCCCTACCCACTGTGCTATCAATCCAGCCCCTAAAATGAGAGTTTGGATCAAGAAATATATCACAAAGAAGTAACAGCATTAACATGCCCATCTGACAATTGAGAACAAATGATGGCAGATAGAACTCATAACATGAAGAAAAGAAAGGAACACGTGAAAGCACATGCATACACAAATGTGCACAGACACTTGCACACACACACACATACTTTAAAGGACAGAATAGAAGAGCAATGCTGTTAAAAAAAGAACTTCATCAATTTATTGAATAAGTGAAAATAGTAAAACATTATTTGCATATTTCTAATGATATTCTTCCAAAAAGAGAAATATTAGTTAAATATATGGATACAGAATAGAAATTCTCTGTTGGAGAGTTCATACAGGGGGTAAAACACCTGCTTTGCATTGCATTTAGCCAACCCAAGAGAGATCTCTGAGCATGGAACTGGAAAAAAAACCCGAGAACCTGCTAGTCTAAACCCAAACCAAAAGAAATGAAGATGACAGCATCTCTTTGAGCCGAATAGTAACAGTCTAAATGTGTTGCAGCACTGAGAATTCTTCATACTGCACAATTTGAGGCTTCTGAGCTTAGATCTTCAGATATTGTAGTAGTCTATATACATGTCATAGTGTACGAAAAAAGATTTAATAAACATTAAAGTCACTACTTCCTCCACCATATTGCACTTGATTGCAATCAGCATGTTACAACCACAGTCTAATTATAAAACATCAAATGTTTCATCAGCTTTCCAGTGCAGCTCAGCGCTGCATCTGTGGTCACTGGCCCATTGAACATAAATTTTAATTCTTTTTATGTTCAATTTGAATCTGAATTACATGGTTTATGCTAAACTATGCCAGAATTAAGACTCCCTTGAAGATAACTTGTCTGGTGAACTATTTTCAGGGATATCATTTTCCACCTACCCACTGTGTCAGTCATGGGAATGAATTTTAAAAATTCTGTTTGGCTTTCATTTCTAGAATGTTGTAGAGTTACTTTATAAAACACAGTAAAAGGTAACCATGAAACCTCAAACCTTAATACAATTGGTAATAATTTAAATGTACAGGACCTAGGATATCTAAGATGATGAATTTTAACACTTTGTAATATAAAATTTATTGAATATGAGTTTTTTCCCTTCTATTGTTCTATTCTTCTGCCTTCTCAGATCTGAGACAAAAAATACAGATTAATTTGTCTCAGACAAAAATCCACAAATTAGGTAATTGAATCTGAACTATTTCATTGATAGCTAACTGATAGCTGGATATTGGATAGGTTTCAAGAAAAAAATATCTTAGGCATTTATTGTGTTGTTAGTGATTACATTGCATCTTCATAATAAATATTTGATTAGTGAGTATCATGTGTACTTACTTAGCATATTTATTTTATTAACTGAATTTTGTATTTTCAGTTTAAATATCTTATATGAAATATCTGGGTTTTATATTTGTGTAAGAAATTTCTTACTCTAGTATTAGGGTGTTTGTGGCTATAGCTAGCAGTGCTCAAGGTTCTCTCCTGGTGGTGCTTCAAGGACTGTGTATGGATTTGAGATGGAAATGGAGTTGTTTACATGGAAGGCAATCATCTTAACCCTTGTGCTATTTCCCAACTTCCTGGAACTCTATTTCAAAATGAAGTTCGATTATTTGAAGTTATTCTTATTTAAAGTATTGAACTTCAAAATATTTATTTATTCATTTTTTGCTTTTTTGGATCACACCCAGTGATGTACAGGGTTTACTCCTGGCTCAGTCACTCAGGAAGTACTCCTGGCGGTGCTCAGGAGACCATATGGGATGCTGGGAATTGAACCAGGGTCGGCGGGTGCAAGGCAGATGTTCTACCCGCTGTGCTATCACTCTAGCCCAAAATACTTAAACTTCTTGACTGATCTTCATTAGTCTCCTAGTTAGATTTTCCATTGTTTTTTTGGGTGGGGGAGAGGTAATTTTATTTTCAGAGTGTGTTAAAAGATTTTCACATTGATTGACTATATTCAATATTTCAACACCAAGAATTTCCATTCTTCTTGCTCTGCATCTATGCCTGTCATACGTTTCAGTTTTCCTTTAATCACTTTCCATTATCTGAATACAAGAGCTGGACATTCTTTCTTTCTTTTTTTTAAAATTATTTTTGAATCTCCATGAGATACACAGTTACAAAGCTGATCATGATGGATTTCAGTCATGCAATGTTCCAATGCCCTACCCACTGTGCTATCGCTCCAGCCTCCATCATTTCCTTTGAGGTAAAGTACCTTAGTTTAATGTAACCCCATTTGTTTATCTTTGCTTCCACTTGCTTGGTAGTGGTGTTTCATCATTGAAGATGCCCTTTGCTTCAACATCATGAAGGGTTCTGCCTTCATTTACCTCCATGTACTTTATGTATTCAGGTTTGATTTTGAGGTCATGAATCCATTTAGATCTGACTTTTGTTTCTGTCATTAGAAATAGGTCTGAGTTCATTTTTTTTCCATCTTCCCAGCACCACTTGTTGAAGAGGCTTTCCTTGGCCCACTTCATATTTCTTTCTCCTTTATAAAAGATCAAATGATCTGTGGGTCGGTCTTTTTAATTTCCATGCTGTTTTAAGTACTACCACTTTGTAGGACAGTTTGAAGTTGAGGAAGATGATGCCTCCCATCTTTTCCCCAAGGATTGCTTTAGCTATGTGTTGGGTTTATTCTTCCATTTTAATTTCAGGAGTGTTTGATCTATTTCCTTGAGTAATGTCATAGATATCCTCATATAGACTGCATTGAATTTTTTGTTTCTACTGTGGTATGCTTAGTATTTTATTTCTACAGCACATACCTAAAGAGTCTAGAACAGTGACTCCCAATATTGGTGATCTTTCCCTGGGTGTCACAGATTCATGGGGGAAGTTGTAACTTAGTCACTGCTTGGGGGAAAGGGAGTGAATGTCTTCAGTTTTTTTTTCTGCAAGAAAAAAGTAGATTTGCTGAAAGAGGGATTCTGGATTTTTTGTTGTTATTGTTTTTATCTGGTAAGTGGGAAGCAAGTCAAGTAAATTTCAAAAGTTCTGCCTGCCTCTTCACAGAGCAAGATATTATAATTTTAACAAATGCTGTGGCCAGCTGACCTTCATGAGGTTGTCATCTTGGATTTTCGTCCCTCTCTTTTGCTCACCAAAAATCATCATAATTTACCAGTCAGTATTATTGGCACTTAATGTGTATTTTCCTTATAGTGTTTCACATGACTTCTTATCCTTACCTTGTCTCCCACATAAATTGCTACATTCTTGCATCTCCCATATTCTCCATATCTGTGGATTTATATTTCTGATAGTTTTTGTTGCCTCATCAGAGTACCTGGAATTTTGTTAAAGATATTTGTTTATTTTTATTTATTTTATTGAAGCACCATGATTTACAAAGTTATTCATGGTTGAATTTTAGACATACAATATTGCAGCATCAATCTCACCTCCGTGTCAACTTCCTTCCACCTCTGTCCCCTGGTTCCCTTCCATACCCCACCCCAGCCTAAACTGCAGCCTGCCCTATTGCCAATTACCATTCCAAATTCAGTTGTTAAAGTTTTGGTTTCTTGATTTCAGTGCTGTTCACTTTTGGATTTGGATATTTGACTCTTTCTATTCTTAACATTACTTTTTTTTTTGGTACCCTGGGGGGAGGGATGTGTCTTCAGTTTCTGCATTTAAAGAAGGCAGAGTTCTAGAAGAGAACTGCAGGATTTTTCTTTTTTTCTTGTAAAGGGTGTGACAAGTCTGGGAACCTTTGCAGTCTGAATAAAACCTCTATGGCCTGCCACATTCATAGTATTCATTTAATTTCTCAGAAATCTTCCGTATAAAGCTACCAGAACTTGTCCTTAATATCATTTTTCATAGTTTATTTCTCACTCAGTGATTTTTAAAAAAAATTTAATTTTATTCTTTAATTAGTGAATCACCATGAGGGTACAGATACAGATTCACACATTTTAGAACTTTTTTTTTCCCTCATACAATGTCCACAAACACATCCCTCCACCAGTGCCCATTCTCCACCACCAATAAACCCAGTATCCCTCCCCCCAAGTCCCACCTCCTCCCCACCCCACCCTGCCTCTGTGGCAGGGTATTCCCTTTTGATATCTCTCACTCTCCAACTGGGTGTTGTGGTTTGCAATAGGGGTATTGAGTGACCATTGTGTTAAGTCTCTAGTCTACTTTCAGCACATATCTCCCTTGTTTCTGAACTCCCTGATCTGGCCTCTGCTGCTTCAAATAATTATTTTTTCCAGGTCTCTCTCTTATAATAGCCAGGGCATCTAGGCTTGATCCTCAACTTTGAGCTCTTATCTTGGTGCTTGTCTTTGTACCTGGTTCCTCATGGTTTTAAGATAGCAAGGAAAAGGGCTAGAGTTACAGTATAGTAGGCAAGGGAGCTTCCCATAAGGGGCCGACCCAGCTTTAATGCCCAGCATTTCAAATGATCTTCAAACCCTGCCAAGAGTGTTTCCTGGAAGCAGATCCAGGAGTAAGCCCTGAGCACCTCTGAGGTGTGACTTCTAACTAGAGGGGGAAAAAAGATAGCTAAGATGTCTCAAATGACTTGTAGGACCACAGGAAAGTATACAGAAGTTAAGAGAGGTTTTCTGGATATGCCACAATCCTTAAAAGTAACTTGTTAGATATTGTTTACTTCAGAATATATTAAACATCACTATATATGTATATGTAAATATATCACTGTATTACTGTATCACTGTCATCCCGTTGTTCATCGATTTACTCAAGCGGGTGCTAGTAATGTCTCCCAATGATTGGAAGCTCTTTCAGGGTCAGGGGAATGAGACCTGTTATTGTTACTGTTTTTGGCACATTGAGTAAGTCACAGGGAGCTTGCCAGGCTCTGCCGTGCAGGCAGAATACTCTCAGTGGTTTGCTGGGCTCTCTGAGAGGCATACATATGTATTTCCCTTTATGATGGTATGTTGTGCAGCCACTTTGCGGCTATGTGGTCCAGGAATATGTACATATATACATACACATATATACTAATGTTTAATGCGTTCTGAAATTTAATGTTTAATATGTTTGTTTACACACACATATACTTCTGGCAGTGCTCAGGACACCATATATAATCTGGTGGGGAATCAGTGCAAGGGAGCTGCCCTCTGTACTATATCTATGACTTAAATTATTTTGCAGATGAATCACTGTCATTGTCATCCCGTTGCTCAACAATTTGCTTGAGAGAACACCAGTAACGTCTCCATTTTGATACTCATTGTTACTGTTTTTGGCATATACGCCATGGGTAGCTTGCCAGGCTCTGCCACGCAGGCGAGATACTCTCAGATAGCTTGCCAGGCTCTTCGAGAGGGGCAGAGGAATCGAACCCCGGTCAGCCGCGTGCGAGGCAAATGCCCTACCGCTGTGCTATCATGCAGATTAATATCTAATTATAATTGCTATGAAGTTTATATATCCTCTCCTTCTATTCACTGTAAGAAATAAGCATATATATTACGGTCATTGAGAAACTAACTATATCCCAAGATCAGAATATTCCCCAAGGCAAAAGTAGCTTCTGGCTTAGAATATAAACAGACAGCAAAAATGTGGTCCTAGAAAGGACCACAGCAGGGTTTTCTAGATGTGGAGAGAGGCTAACATGAGCAATGCAGAATAGGAAAATGTTATGACCTTCCTCAGCTTTAATGGTGCCTGTTGATTAGCTAAGTGAAATACCCCAATCTCTGTTCTTAATATACCCACTGAATTTTTATGTACTTACTAATTATTCTGAGTGTCTTTGGCAACTTAAATAGCTCACATATTGAGAACAGTGGTTCAGGAGCAATATTGTATCAAATAAAAAGTCCTCTCAACAATAATCCATATAAAATTCGACTCTAATGTTTTAATATACATCCTCTTAGTTTATTTTAGAACTTAGGAAAATACTTACTTTTTATGTGTGTGATATGAGAGTGTTTAATCTACTCCCTTAGTTCCTCTGTCTTCTCATATATTCTTAAATGTTTCTTAAAAGTCTGCATTTTATATACATTTATAATCACAAAGAAAATTCAATGCATTTATTATTGTTGTCTTTCTGTTAAAAAAAATGTGTCCACAGATCATATTAATGAATAATATTTCTGTGACAAAGGGGGATGACTAGTCTTTGGCTTCTCTAAATTAATCAACTGTTGTTTTGCTTTATAACAATATGGCCATGTTTTCCTTCATCAAAATTTTTAAATGATGTCTATTTTAATACTGCAAACCATAGAAAAAGCAAAGGACACCCAAAATACGACAAAAAAAAAAAGCTGAATAGTTATGTCCAGAGATCACCTCTATGCTGGTTTTGCATAGTATCCATTTAGTTGAAAAAACTTCATGTGTATGTGATTTTGTGCACGAGGTATAAAAACATATATATCAAATTTTCTTCATTATTTCCGAAATAGCAACAGGGCAAATAAAATATTCAGAACTCTTTTGGCTTAATTTAATGGTAACCAAGGACAGTTTTTCATATTTGCAGCAGCATTCCATTTTACCTTCTATTACAATCTGTAATAATCTCCATTTTTAAATGTCTATTGTCTGTCTTATCCACAAGAGTACTGAGTTCATAAGAATACGACCTCATGTCTTCATGTACAGGGCTTGAAAATTGTAGACTTGATAGTTAATTTCTTGCATAAAATATTATAGATGATGTATTAAGAAAATTTGTGATTCAACAAAACTCCGTAAAGTAAAAGGGTACTATAATCAAAAGATAAGAACATATTAGCCTCAGTAGATCCCAATAAAAATGTTCTCAAGTTTTTCCCACATTAGAGGTTTAACACACTTAAAGGGAGCAAAGTTAAGCATATACTAAACAATGAGAATTGTTGAATGAATTGTCAAAACAACACTACAGAAAATAGCTATTTTAGTATTTCTAACAGAGTATATATATTTTTAAGTTGTCATAATTTACAGAAATAATTTTGTTACAGTTCTTATGCCCTGTAATTTCATTTTGTTCATTATCTTAACATTAGTTGTCATTACCAACTATTAAATATTATCCCCCTGTTCTGACTATAAAGGTAATATACAATCTCCTGGAGTTTTCCTATATTTTCTTATATTATTTGATGTTCATATTTGACTGTGTAAATAATAATGTTTTACAAGCAAAAACTATCAGAGTAGCATTCAATTGTAATGCAATTTCAGCATTTACACAGCCTTTTATATCAACAATATCCCTAAATGTCAATAGACTAAAGTCTTACAACAATTGTTAAGTGTAAATTAACTCTCAGTGTGCTAAACAAATTATTATGAACTTGGTTGTAGGATTCCTTTAAGATAATTTGTTTAGTTGACTTACATATAAGCGCATCCCTGTTGGACATGAAAGCAGGCTGATCTTTTAGAAGTTTTAATGTGTTTTGTCTTTATAAAAAAGCCATCTTGCCTTAAAAGGAACTTGTTTTCATTTTTCCCTGAGAGGTGTTGAGTCCATCACTGTGTCTTTACTCATAAACATTTTGTGGTTCCTAAAAAGATGTACAATGCAAGTATTCAGGAATAATTTATGAAGAAAAGAAACATTCCGGCATGTTTGAAAATAGAATAGACAGTTAAAAAAAATAGTGCCTATAAACAAAGCACATAAGAATTGTGCAGGATAGATCTCTGAGAAACAATACTGATCCCATGGGTGAGACTGAGAGTAACTATTGGAGCTGTTTTTGCAGAACAGCGAGAAAATAACCATGAAAACAATCCCCAACTACCTGAATCAGCAGCAATTTTACTCTATACTCATGCAACTTATCAAGAGTCTTTGTAAATATACTCTCAGATCAACTTCTCCATCTACTGGTTGAAGGTCAAATTTGGATCTTAATTAAGATCAAAAGGCGTATTATCAAAACCATAATTGATTTGTATGAGTCCACATATATTTTCCATGATGAGCACATTATTAACTAAAGGCATAATTCACTCACTGAGTTACTATAGAATTAAATCACCAACTACTTCTTGAAGACAAACATTACATTTTAGTGCATCATGATGACAATATGTAGTTGTAAACGCTATTCACTTTATTGTTATTATGAGTAAACTCTTCTACCGCCAGAAAGATCTAATTTGGCTATTGATAAATTTCTTAATTTATGAGCAGGCAGCAAGATGATCTCTGCATGTTTCATTTTTCTCTATTTATCTTCATCACTTGGTCTTTTATTTTCAGTACTAAATAATAGTCTATTATCTGGGTATGCCAGGATTTAGCTATTATTTCACCTAGTGAAGAACATATACTTTGCTTCCAAATTTTGGTAGTTATGGAAAAAAACCTACTTTAAATCTATGTGAAGGTTTTAGTGTAAACACCAATTTTTAGCTTTTTTTTTAAATAAATACCAAGTCACACAAATGCTGAATTAGACACTGGGAGTGAATTTAGTTTTATGGAAAACTGTCAAACTGTCTTTCAGTGTGACTGTACTATTTTTGCATCCTCACCAATAATGTGGGACAATATGTGTTGCTCCATTTTTTGCCTATGTTGGTAGTGCTCATCTTCCATATTTTACTAATTTTGTTTTCAATTATATTTATCTGATCTTATGACATATGATTTAAAACATCTTTCGTATGCTTGTTTGATGCCAATTGTGTTTTTTAAAAGCATTTTTGCTTCTTTATGTAAGCATTTGAATACAATTAAATTTATTAGTCAAATATCAAACTATAATCTAGCATACTAGATTATAAATTATTAAAATTATAGCCAGAAAACAATTTGCAGTTATGGTTTACACCAAATTTAGCTTAATTTAACTATATTATTACATTAATAATTTTGTTACTTGCTGTTACCTACTATTTTATTTTCTTTTATTAATGAATCACAGTGGGGGGTACAGATACAGGTTTACATATTCTTGTGCTTGTGTTTCAGTCATATACAGCTTGAGCATCTATTCCTCCACTAGTGCCCGTCCTCCGCTGATGACCCCATCATCCCTCCCACCCACTCCCACCCCACCACCCTCCCCACCCCACCTCTTTGGTAGGGCATTCCCCTCTGTTCCCTCCCTTCGTTTGGGCGTTGTGGTTAGCAATGGGGGTCTTTGGTGGCCAATGTGTTAGGTCTATAGTCTGCTCTGAGCATGCCTCTCCCATCCCAAGCAGGTCCTCCCACCACATTTTTCCTTGGTGTTCCCTTCTCTATCTGAGCTGTCCTTTCCCCCAGCATGTGAGGCCAGCCTCCAAGCCATGGAGCAAATCTGGTACTTATTTCGCTTTTTTTTTTTTAGTTCTTTGTATGCTTATGGATAATAGTTCTTCTTTCAGGTGTTTCTTTGGAAAATATGTGGAAACCCCAACTGTGGATTGTTTTCTCATTTTCTTGACATTATTTTTGTAGAGCCAAGTGTTTTGGTTTGTTTTTTCATTTTTATCAAGACTACGAGACGTTACTGGTGCCCACTTGAGCAAATCGATGAGCAAAGTAGATGACAGTGACAGTGACAGTGATCAAGACTGCCTTAATTTTTTTTCATAGATTATGCCTTTGTTGTTTCATTTAGAAAATCATTGCTTGTGATAGAGAGATAATACACAAATAAAATGTTCCTCTGTACTCACATGACATGGAATTCCAGAGAGTCTTCTGAGTTGGAAATAAGTGATCTCTGAGCGCAAAGCCAAGAGTAAGCTTAGTCCCAAACAAAACAAACAAATATTTTTCCTCTTCATATGTTTTCCTGTGATATTTTTGGGAGTTTCCTATTTTTATATTTAATATATTATGTTGCCTTGTGTGTATTTTCAATTCAATGTGAAGGTTGTAAGATTGTGTCCAGGCTCATTTTTTTTGTTGTTGTTGGCATGTGTATATCCAGTTGTTCCAGCATCATTTGTTGGAAATATTATCTCTGTTCTACTGTTAGTAGTATTACTTTTGCTTCATTGTCAAATTAAAAAGAGAAATTGCATATGTGGCTCTATTCTAAGCTGGATTATGTTATGTTTCATTATGTGTCTATTTCTTCTCACAATAATGTACTTGTTGATGTCAAGTGCTTTTAGTTGTCCAACTTGTTTTTCAGTCCTTAATATTACATTGATCATTCTAAGTCTTTTATTTAAGAATTTAAAAATAATGCCAAATCAGCTATATTATGATGAATAAAATGTAGTTTAGGAAATACTTTGCAGTCAGTATACTTAAATTATAAAATTAGTCATATAATTAACGTTTCTTATTTTTACTTATTTACTCATTTTCTACTATTCATAGAATACTATTTTGAAATGTCATTAAATTTATTCTTAATGTGACCAGTTATTTAACTTTGTAAATTACAAATGTATGCATTAATTATTATTGTAGTTAAGATTCTCATAAGAGAGTTAATCTTGTTGATGATGACAGAAGAATTTCTGCATCTAGTTAATATCCTGAAAACTTATATGTCTATATTGATATAAAGATGATAAGATTTAAGATCTATGTGGTGAATGGCTAAGAAAAACAGGCAAATTCAAGAAAGAATATAAGTACCTAATAAATTTTTATTGAAATGCTCAAATTTACTAGTTCTAAAATGTTCTTAAAACCATTATATACAAATTGAAATTTTAAAAAAGAAATCTCCTTGAAGACTGGATAAGAATAATTGTCATTTACTGATGAATGGCTATTTAAAAAAAACATTTCCATGCAGCAGTTTTTTCATTCTGGTCACAAGTGGTAAAATATATATATAAAAATATATATATATATATATTTTAAAAAATGCATTTGAGATCAAATGAAATATGTGCATTGATCTGTGCGAAATATGTGTATAATGGCTGCCTACTTTCTATTCCTTTAGAATTAGCTGTCAAGAACATAGGGAATGTTTAAGGTGTTTACGGTTTAGGACATAAAAGTGAAGTCGATGGAGATTTGAAGCCAATAGTAGTCTTTCAAAGTATATTTTAACAATTCCAGAAATATGGCTTGTACTTCAAGAGCACTGTTTTAAAGTCTTTATGAATAACATTAATACCTTACTAAAAGCCAATCGTGATATTATCATGGGGGAGGTGGGTTGGGGTCTGGGCGTCTATCTCTAACAGTGTCCCAGGTGTACAGAGATGGCTGATTCTTACTATATTTCATAACAAAGTCTAGCAATATTGTAATGGGAAAGAATCATAAGGCTAATTTTGTGCCTTTAAGATATGTCTTCTTCTTTTTTCCTGAATGTCTTATTTGATATTGAAAAATTATGAAATGATTTTCACATCATATAGGTATAGGTGTGCATCAATATCATACACCATGTATATGTGTGTATGTATATTTTAACTTACACTATATCTATGTTTATACACGTATATACACTCACATACAAATACACGTATATAATGTTAATTTCACCCACTGAAAGTTTAATTCCATTTTTAACCATAAATCGACTGATTTAACTCAATTTACCTTCTTCTCCCATCTGCTATATCCTTATTTGATTGTTTAGTCTAAAAGTTTATTTTTGGTTTTTCAGTTAATAGTTTTATTAATGGAAGTGTATAACTATTATCTAGGGATGATTATTATTTATTCTTGTTAAAATGATTTTTTAAATTACTCGAGTTGATAAACATGTGCATAGCATTATTTTTAAACAAATAAACATTTTTATAAATGAGCATTTTTAGATGTCCTCTTTGTGATTTCACTCATTTTGTGCTCATGCAGACATTAGTGAAAACCTTGGAGACATTTGCACTTATGAGTGAGAGCACTTGTGTCAGATTTGTGTTAAGTCATCGGAGCTAACTTTTCATTTGTACAGGATTAATAACTAAGGAAATGGATCAGAAAAAAAATTGCAGGAAGTGCAATTCTTTAATGTATCAAACTGTAAAGGCCAAACAGTCAGAATAGGATTGTTGAGGGAATTGGGATTAAAGACCCTAGCCCATAGAACAGTGAAATGTTTTATGTAAAAACATTTTGCTACAAAGAACTGAGTTACTAAAATTATATGTGAAAATTAATGGCTTTAATTTATAGCTTATAGCTCATGAATTCTTTTCAGACTCAACCCCCCTCCAGATTGTGTTGACAAATCATTCTATAGGAGTGTCATTTTAAAACTTCAAACAACACAGAACTTCAATGGCTGTGGGGGTTGTAGGAATAAAAAGGGAAAACAAACAGCAAAAGACTTTACTATATTACTTCATCTCTTTTCTAAAGTGCTCTCGTGAGCATTTACATGATCTATTCCATTGCATTCCTGTGTTCAGAAATATATTGGAAGTGAGTTAAAACATTCACAAATGAATATTTAGAGTCAATTATACTGCTAAGCAATAGGCCAAGAATTAGCAATTTAAAGTTAAAATTTACATTGCAGATACCTTGTTTATGTTTCTATGACACCCCCTAATCAATATTTATAACTTCTTGGGTTGTTAAAAGTTATCAAAAAAGAATAAAACTGTGTTCGCTCACTAAGAGCCACTGTTACAAAAATGCTAATTTTCAAACTACTCTGCATAAAATTGATATTAAGTTTTAATTCATAGTGATGTATTTATGCTAAATTTCACAAATGTCAGTTTATCATGATGCTAAAGATTGTTTACCTGTTAGATATTGTCCTCACAGAGTAGATGTTAATATTTGTGATTTGTAAATTTTAAATTCTTACTGGATATAAAACATATGGTCCTAGATTCATAATAACTGAATGTAGATCTAGCAAATGCTGACAGAAAATCTCCTGAGAATATTGTATGACCTAGGAATTAAACATAATCATCAAACAATGTTTGCAAACTCATCAAAGTTCGACAATACATTACCAGGTCTCTTGATCTTTCAAGGAAGCATTGCCCAAAGGAGATTGAGCGTGCCAACTAATTTTAAATGAGTATCATTCCGAAGAAGATTGAACCTAATATTAAGAGGTTATTTCTTTATTACATGCCACTGAGAAATTAAGCAGTCTCTTATTTTTCATCTTTAATGTACTTTATTAGCATTAGGAAATGGTTATTCACTACTGCTTGTGTGAAATTAAAGATAAAAACAGTCATTTTACATGAAAAGCACAGAGATTATACTATCTTTATTTCCTTTAGCTAAAAGGCAACCTTGACTGCTTTCATGGCATCTACAAATGCTAACTTTTAAAAAGTAGGTGTTTTATGTTTTTTTTTTGTTTTGTTTTATGTTTTTAAATGGAACTTTTTTGCTGTGTCCTTAGCCAGGGCACTTGAAATGTATGTGCTTTCTATCATATTCTGCGCTGTAGTTGATAATGACACTTTTGATTTATAAGACAAACCTACAAACTTGCAGAGGACAGACACTTTCAGTTCAAAAGATAAAGTGAGTATGTCCTGAATGGATTAGTCCAATACTGGACTTACTTAACATACCTTTAATTATATCAGTCTGTAAATCAGTATTGATGTGATTATGAATATCAAATCTTTACCACATATTGTCTGATAAATCATCACAATTAAAAATTGCTAACGATTTGAGTATGTTAGTCATAACACACCTACAACTAAAATGCCAATAAGCCTTTACCACAATCCATAAGACCCTTCTTAAGAAATGTAATTAATGGCATTTTAGTTTAGAATACACTTGGAACTATGATCCTTACCTTTTCCCAGTATGTATCAATTGTCATTTCTTTCCTCCACTTTCTCTTTCCCATCTCATTTCCTGAATATACTTAACTTCCAGAGACAGTCTCCATTAGTGGTTCAGTGTTTGTTAGTAAATGTCATGGGTGTGCTTATTCTAAAATTTTACATCTTAAAATTATTTTGTTCTTATCATAAAGAAAAAGATTAGAAGAGTAAAATTACCTCACAATACTTGTCTGTCTGTAATAAGTTTAAGATTGGATATAGATTCACTCAGTATAAGTTCTGTATCAAAGGGCCAGAGAGATCGTTCAGCAGGGAAGTAGGGACAGAAATCCTGTTTTATGCAGCTGACCCAGGCTCAGTCCCCAGCACTCCATGTGAACCCCAGCACAGCCAGGAGTAAGCCCTGCAAGCAGAGCCAGAAGGAAGCCCTAAACACAACTGGGCGTGGTCCCCAAACAAAACCAAAACCAAAAAAGCCTATATCATAAAATGCTTTGTTATAAAATATGCTTGTATTACAATAGCGAGTATTTTATTTTGTGATGTGTTTAGGTTTTATCATTTGAAAAAAATATTATCTCTTTAGATTTCTAAATCGAGTGCATCATTATAACATCCCTGCAAAAGTCTTTCAAATGTTCCATACTGTTATTGTATCTACACATTAACAGATCAAAAATTATGTTCACTAGCACTTCTTCTCAGGTACATTAAATTAATTGCATATACTGTGGCCTTTGCAGCATGAACTTTTTCTTGTAAATGATTCTTGTTGCATCCCAACCCCAGTGCACAGCTAACTTTCACCAGAAACAGATGGAGAATGATCTTGGCCATTTGCAGCAACCTCAAGTTCATCCAGGAAAAACTGAGGTTCATTGAAAATTGACCTCAATATGCTGTTGGGCAGATTTCATTCACCTCGGGTGCATAGTTCCACTGAGAAAGTAATCAGCACCAGCAGATGGGCCTCTCTGGGTTCGCTTTCCTACACTATTACAACTCTGTTGCTGAGACATGTAACTATCAAATATTTTGATATGTCTATGGGGCAGCGCTTCCCATCAATTTATTATTCTAAAAATAATTATATGATTACCTTTTCTCCACCTGACCCCCCAGACAGCACTTTTTGATATCCATTTATATCGCTAATTGTTTAAAAAGAAAATTCAAATAAAAGTTGAAACATTCTTTGAAAATATAGGCTAACATTGTTGAGGTTTGAATCTTTGTTTTCAGAGTTGCTGACTGTGGTTTGGATATTTAGCTACATCACCCTTTTATTATATTAATATTATATTATATTACATTATATTTTGCTTTTGGGGTCATAACCAGTAATACTCAGTAGTTACTCCTGACTCTGCACTGAAAAATTATCCTGGTAGTGCTCAGGGGGCCATATAGGATGCCCAGAATTGAACCCGGGTCGACCACATGCAAGGCAAACACTTACCCACTGTATTATGGCTCTGCCCCTACCACTCTTTTAAGTGGCTAATGTACATGGATTCCCTTGGCACTTGCTTCCCGTCACTTCCCCTCTATTTCTTTTTCCCTCTTTAATTTCTTTCCTTCTTTGCTCTTTTTTACCTATCTCTGGGTTCAAGGGTGATCTAGAAATGCCACATTTCGAATACTGAATTTCTTCATCCAAATATTCTATATCCACGTATAAGTGAGATTATCCTATGTTTTTTTCTTCTACTTCTACCTTACTATATTCAATATGATATTTTTCAGTTCCATCCACTTTGCAATGAATTGAATGATTTCATCTTTCCATATAGCAGTGCAATATTTCATTGTGTATAATAATATCTTTATGACCCACTTATCTATCAATAGACACCTACATTGATTCCATATCTTAGCTATAATACTAAGTGCTTCAGTGGATAATGGTGTGTATGTCTTTTTGAATTAATGGTTTTCTGTCCTGGTGGTAGATAACCAAAAGTGGAATTGTTAGGTCATATGGAAATTCAATTTTTTTCAGATATCATCAAACTATTTTCCATAAAGGTTGAACCAAGAAACTTTCTCACCAGCAGTGGGTGAGAGTTCATATTTTTTTAGCCACATCTTTCTAAGAAAGATTATTTCTAGCATTTTTGATATGTGCCATTCTCACTGGTGTGAGATGTTATCTCACTGAAAACTTGATTTTGATTTTTCTAGCAATAAGTGATGATGAGCTTTCTTTCATGTGATTGTTGGTCATCCATTGGTCTTCATTGAAATTGTGCCTAAGAAGATGGTAGGTTGGGGATTGTGGTGCTGGGTTATGGTGGGAGAGAATTTGGGAAACAGAGTAGGGGGAGGAAGACATTGGTGGTGGGACTGGTGCTGTCTGAAACCTGATTTTGAATAACTTTGTAAATCATGGTGCCTTAACAAAATAGAAAACCAGGCTAAACTAATCAGATGCCTGTCTAGGGCCAGAGAGGCAGTACAGTGGGTAAGGCACTTAACATATTTTACCACCAGGATTTGATCATAGGAGCAGAACATGATCCCCAGAACCCTGCTAGAAGTTAATCCTATGCACAAAGCCAGGATAAAGAACTGAAAAGAACACGTGTGGCCAAAACAAATCATTACAAAATATACAATCCGTTCAAATGTTTTTCTATGGCACATTTTTTCCTCTATGTTCTTGAAGATTACTCATATTTTAAAAATTACCATTTTTCCCCTTACCTTTCTTCTGATACCATATTTTGGACTATATTAAGTTGTGATGTCTTATTCAATTTATAGATGTTCATATACATATACCTATTCTTATGACCACAAACAGAATTTTATTAGAGAGATGCCCTGACCATGTGACAAAGTTAAACTGAGTCCATTTAAATAATAGAATTTATGAGGTTCAATTTGTTCCAAGTAGAGAGATTGAGTAGAGGACATATTATGCTAAATGGGCAATTGAGTATTTTTAAAACACTTTAATAGGAGATATTTCCCTGTGAAAAAAGGGAAGCAGAACTGTAATCAATACAATTCTAAATTTGCATATTATTATAAACACTAGAACTAAGAGAGATAGTACAGTTGAAAGCGTATGTCTTGTATGTGGCTAACTCTGGTTCAGTCCCCTTCATGGCACAATCCCCTGGACGTCCGCTAAGAAGAGCCCTGAGAGGTCTAAAGCACCAACCAGGGGACCCAGGAAAGTTTCTTCACTATAAAGCCCAAGTTCTACAACATCTTTGGGTCCCTATATTGAACCACAGCCCAGTTAACTTAGATTCCTGGGTCTCCTGAGCAATGTCTGGAAGGCAATGTCCAGAACAAATTCTTTCAGAATATAAGTGAATGGATGTCAGTGCAACTGATATTACTTGTTTATATTCACAATAATTTAAACAATCATTATACAAAAAAAGTAAAAACAAAGATATCTAATGTGATTTGTGTTACAATGCAGTTATTTTTTAAAAGTTAGTATAAATCTTTATTCTTCATTTTAGCCAGATTTTTACTGAGTATTATTCAGTGTCAGCTGTGTATGCTTCCTTTGGGAAAATTCAAAAATTGAGCCTTTCAAAAGGATCACAGTTCTTGTACCAAGGAGCAAAGCTATTAAGTAGTTCATAGGCTAGAATTAGAAAATCATTCTCTCCAATACACTCATATACCTGAACAACATGTAAAAGGCATAGATGATTCAATGTCAACTATACATACATAAACTGGGAGGTCAATGTTGGACAAACAAGATATTGTAATAGACTAGAAAAGATGTATATAGCTATAAAATAGAAGAAATGAAAGAAGTAATAATACTAAGAAATAATCAGAAACAAGAGTGGTTAGATCTCTTAAAGGAAATACATCTAAAGGATAATATAATTGAGAAATCTCTACTTATAATAAAAATCAAAAGATAATATAAAAAATCTTTACAGGCAGTTGTACATATGGGTCTGGACCTAGAAGAGGGATCTTACAAGAAATAGAAGTGAATGTTATTAATAGCTGGTGAAATTTAAAGCCATGGTAGTGACTTTGCTTCCTGCAGACAAAGTTTGCTGTCAGAAGATTATCAAGAACTAATTTGAAAACTAGTCATCTGAAAATACTGATCAAGAAAGGGGAGAATGATACCCAAAAGACCCATAACAAAAATGTGCTTCAACTCATCAGCTAAATAAACTGCAACTTAGGAGCCATATAAAATAAATGTCCATTACATTAACTAATTTTAGGTCACAGATTAACATTAGCACAAAGGGAAAAAATTCCTACAAAACTCAAATAATGCACTGGAAAGAATGAGGAGAGGACATATGCTGCCTAAGCCCATGTGCTGCTTGCACCTGTGTGGCTGAGCAAATGTGGTGCCTGAGCACATGTGTCGCCCACATCTCCCCTCTTGAGATACATACTTTCATGCTTTCCAATCAAACGCTGGGATGTGTATTGGGGCTCTTTCCACCCTTGGAGAAGCCCATGTTCTCTCTTGAGCGCATTACTCTGTCTGTCTTACTCTCCACTCTCCCACTTATCTCTTCCACCTTCCCTCCAAAAAACCTTCAAATAAAATCTGTTTTATTTTAATTAACAAAAAAGAATGAGGAGAAAATAGAGATTGTACGTAACTTCCACAATAAGAAATGTGACTTTAAATAAAATTTGATACTAATATAAAAATTATATAGAGCATGAAATATATTAAATAGCCTGTTATTACATGTTGAATATTTTAAATTGATAAAAGTACATAATACACTTTAATGGAGAAGAAAGAATATATTTACTTGAATACTCAAGTATTTATATTTACTTGAATACTCAAGTAAATATAAATATACCTGAATCCATGACAAAAAATAGCAAATTCCAAAAACTATTGATATTTATTTTTAAAGGGTGCACACTCAGTTGTGTTTGGAAGTTGCTTTGGTTTTGCACTAGGTATTGCATCTGGTGGGCTTGGGTGACCATATGGGACACCGGGGATCAAACTCAGGTTGGCTGCATGCAAGGCAAACACCTAAACTATTGTACTATTTCTTGGGACTCTCCAGAAACTGTTTGAATCTCAGGTTTTTGTCATAAAGGGAAATTCAACAGAAGTAAGGAATAAAAAGGATGATTGTAATCCATAGTAAAGCTTCAGCGGTATGACAGTATAGTAAGAGATAGCTTTGCTGCTGTAATTAGGCAAAGTTGATAACTCTACATTTAGTAAAAATAATAGTAAGAAGGTTACATTAGAGTTTATATTAAAATGAAGAAAAGTATACAATATATGCTGACAGAACTAGAAGGGTTGCTTGGTGCTAGAATAGACACCACTGATATCCATGTTTGGTGTCCTATCTTATTCATCTTCAAATCAAAGAGTAGAATGATGTAAGATTGCTTAAACAGTTAACTGAAAGGATATGAGATTATGCTTGAAATATCAACTGTTTGGAAGTTCCTTGTCATGAAAATGCAGTCATCATATGAGTGAGGCAAAGATGTCTCAGGGAAATAAAATCGTATGTGGATAAATGTGAACATTCATATACGCACCTTGTAAGGATTTGAAATAATAAATGAGTGAATGGAGCAAAGTAAATCACAATTCACTGTAGAAAGCAATGAATCTTATCAACTAGCAATAAAAATAACTACCAATGAATGGTGTTACATAAGAAAGTATATGTCATAATTAAAAGTAAATAGGGTCATTTTTGTCTTACCTAATATATTTAAACAAGTATCTTGGTGGGCTGGAGCTATAACACAGTGGGTAGGGTGTTTGCTTGCATGCTACTGATCCAGGTTCGACTCCTTTGCCCCTCTTGGTGAGCCCGGCAATCTACCGAGAGTATCTCGCCCACATAGCAGAGCCTGGCAAGCTACCTGTGGCATATTCGATATGCCAAAAACAGTAACAACAAGTCTCACATGGAGATGTTATTGATACCTGCTCAAGCAAATGGATGAGCAATGGGCTGACAGTGATACAGTGATACATTTAAGTCATTTGCCTTAATAGTGCTACTTTCCAATAGTATCCTGGTGTTCAAAGATTATGGTTCAAGTGCTATGATTGAATTTGAATGACTCCCTCTGAGGAAAAGACAACGCTGTCTTCTGAGTTTGAATGTATATGATGGAGTAGGAGAAACTGAGTTTAAGGCATCAGTCTTGTATTGGAATTAACAATAATGGGAGTAGCAGCAAGACTATGGGCCTTAATGAAAGCAAGGAATATCTAGGATATTACTAAACAGAGTATTAATGTCATATTTCTTTAGGGAATATTTCTAAGAGATGCACTTATGAAAGAAGAAATTATTTATTAGGGTGGGTTCTTAAAGATATATCTCTCTATTTTCCCATATTATAACCTCCTTGTAAGAATATTTTTCTGACTCTTCATTTCAAATTGCATACACTAACAAGTTTTTAAGAATGTTGATTATTTGAGGTCTTCAACAAAATCCTTCAAAAAGAATTAGTAAATATTAGATGTCAGAAAAAATTGTTAGGTTTTGTTGAATAATTAAACATAACCACTTCATTTATGCTTGCCCTGGACAAAATTCTGTATCTGAGAACACATTAAAGATAATCAATATTGAATACAGTAGTCTGTGCAATACCAGAGCAGGCGACCATGGAGAATAATGCAGTGAGTCATTTTGAAGATATATCTGACAGTCAGCACAGAGACACATAAATCATTTCCTATAGTTCTGGTCTGGTTAAATGTATTTCCATTTCTGGCCCTTTTCTGGTGACATGAATACATAGCGTGTGACTTTCCTAACAGGTAACTTTCATATAAATTGTAAGATTATTTATTGAGATCTATGCAGATAAGCTTACAAAAGTATATAATTTTTTAAAAATTCTTTAAATATCTTCTAACACATTGTTTTTCTATTTTAAAATAAAATTAAGGTGATGAAAAGGACTATTTTTACATTCTGAATATAAAATTTTAGAGATGCAGATATTATGTATTATAATGTTGGGTTTTGCCAATTATCTTTATGACACACTATATATATGCATATATATATAAAACTAAACCACTGTTTGCCTTCATTTACTGTGTATATGCAAGGGAAATAAATATAATCAGTATTCTATTAGATTCTAATAAAACAGGCAAATGATAGTTCACAAGCCCAAATGCAATTGCATGCTTTTTGAAAATGGATTTTTCCTCAGTATAATCTGAAAGTTTTTATCATTCTGTGAGAATACAGTTAGTAAATTATGAAGCACATTGCATTCATCTGTTATGTATACACCAAAGAAGATAAAGGGTTATTTTATATCAAACTTTGCAAACCAATCTATCAGAATCTTCCAGGTTAACAAGCAACTGTTGAGAGCTATCTGTGGCTGCTGTTCAGAAAGACTCAATAAAAATTGTTCACCTTCAGAAATTCTCTATATCTATGACTAATGGCAAACCGTATATCATACACACACATACTTCCACATACATCTATATAAATATATAGCTTCAGGCTAAAGAGATAGTAGAAAATGAAAGGCACATGATTTAAACAAGTTTTGATTCCCAGCACTGCATATGGTCTCCTGAGCTTGTCAGAAATTACCCGTGAGCACAAAGCCAGGAGTAAGCTCTGAGCATGACTTGGAGTGGCCCCCTGAAAAAAATTAGTTTATACATTAGAAAATACATGGATAATGTTGTAGTTACTAAAATATATATTTATACCTGTTCACATTAATTATAAGAGAAAATTTCAGTCATTAAAATTTCTTCAATTTAATATTATTCCTTGTGGCTTAAAGTGCTCTAGGAAATAGAAATTTATAACCAAATCCAGTGATTTAGGGGGAAGGTCAGAGAATTATCAGGCATAAAACAAAGTGATAAATATATGGGCAGAAACAACTATCCCAATCTAATCACGAGCTACCTTGAAGAAAGACAAAAAATGTTTTCACTCACACTCATATGCTTTTGAATTTCTGTATCAAACAGAATAGACCATAGACCACTGGGATCTATGAGATTCAATGAATGGTAAAAATTAAGTTGTTAAGGATTCTACCCTTTTACTTCTTTCATTTCTAAAATTAATTATTCATACAAATGGACTGAAAATATTGGGGCCAGAATGATAGTACAATGTGTAGGATATTTGTCTTGCAGGCAGCCAAACAGGTTCAATTCCCACCACCCACTTGGGTTCCCTGAGTCCTGCCAGGAGTGAGCACAGAGACAGAAGTAAGCCTTGAGCACTTATAGGCATGAACCATAAACAACAACATCAAAAATGGGGGCTAGGCAGAGAGATAATTAAGCCAACTGGAGCACAAACCTGACATGCACAAGACTCCAACAGGACTCCCGTTTTGATCCGAGGTACCATATTCCCCACTCCTTGCACTGCCGAGGTTAATCCTAGTGGCACCTAAACATCAGTGATCCAATTCTGTAGTATATCTAAAAACTGTAGTTCTGTTCTCCATAGCTCAGTGTCACTGGGAGAAGCCACTGGGCATCCTGAGCATTGTTTGAGAGTCACTGCCCCAAAAATTATTCTCTCTGGAGTAAATCCCACTAACAATAATGAATGGATGCTTTTTTAAGTATGAGTTTATATTTAATAACTATAATGATCTCAAACATTTTCTAGAAAATTATATTGCAATACTATAATATCAACAAATATTTCTAAATATCAATGAACCAGATTCTCTTACCAGTTTCGATTGGACCCTTCCAACCCATTTTCCACTCCCAACCTCCACTTCAGTAATACATAGGGTTAGCCTACATATTACTGCCACAATGTAAGGGTTGTTTTCATTGAATATTGTCTCTTTGCTTGTTCTGTTTCTTTACACACCATAGTTGAGTGAGATTATCTTGCATATGTCTTAAGTACTTTTTAAAGTTTATTATCCAAGGATGGAACTAAATTTAAATATGACACAAAACTTACCTCATTAGTTACTCAAATTGATCTTTAGCCTCCTCCAAAGGAGAAACAAATTTCTCTTTTCAGTTACATGTCCCCAAATTATACTTTGTTCAATTACTTGGAGAAATTGCTGAGAATATTTATAGATTTCCAAGTGATTGAGTTTGAGTTTTCATTCTTTTTATAATTGCTGTGTAAGTGTTCTGTAAACTGCAAAGAATTATGCAAATATTAGTTACTATTATTAGTTAGGTTCTTCCAAAAGTCATCTTCCAAGAAAAGATGAAAATGCATATATTCTAGCATATACCTCAGCAGGGAATGTGTTCTGCATCATACGACACATAAGGGAGCTCATTTGTATTCACATCCGCACCTTCACCAAGATCGTCTGAAACCCTTGCTGTCCAGCAGAATTTAAACAAGGTTAAGGGAAAACTAGACAGTTGGTCAAAGTTAAACTGTGATATGCATTTTTTAAATTTTAAAAAGAAAATCTCTGAAATACACACACAGATGCACATAATAGATGTACCACCATTAAAAAAAATCATAAAATCATTGTTCAGAAAATTGTGGTAGTTTCAAATGTCTCTAATTTTTTTAATGTAGTATTTTATTTGGGTCATATGTTTACAGTAGTGTTTGTGCTGTGGTTTTGATATATACAATTATCTCACACTACCAAAGTACTCAAGATCCCGCCATTGTATTTGTATTACTTTCAGTTATTTTTTTGATTCCCTCATCCTCTTTACTCCTTACTTCATCATTAAGCATCACTCATTTTTAAAAAATCCTTATGCATTTGGGGTAAAAAGCATTCACTTTGTAAATTGTGGGCAAATCTATGTGGTGAATAAAAAAATATAAATATATATCAATTACAACATAATTTAAGTATGGGAATATTGCTTTGTTTTTATTTTATCACAAAGATAGTAAATTAAAATCTGTATACTGGATACAAGTTATAAGTCAAAGTTATATATTGTGGCTTTTATTCCTCAGAGGAAAAATTTACATATGTTTGGTAGCACTGCACTGTAGTACTATCAACCCATTGTTCATCTATTTGCTCCAGGGGGCACCAGTAACATCTCCATTGTGAGACTTGTTGTTACTGCTTTTCGCATATCAAATACGCCATGGGTAGCTTGGCAGGCTTTGCCATGCGGGCTCCATACTCTCGGCAGCTTGCCAGGCTCTTCGAGAGGGACGGAGGAATAGACCCCGGGTTGGCCACGTTCAAGGCAAATGCCCTAAAAAAATGACCATTTACTGAAATATTAGCATTTACCAATTCTGAGTTTTCTGAATACCTTCAGAAATCTATTATTAAATAAAATAGTTTCAGCATTGTCAAATTCTACTGTTTTGTTCTTTTTTTTGTAATTTTGATTTTTAGAGCCATACCTGATGATAATCAGAGGTTTATACCTGGCTATGCACTCAGGAATAACTCCTGATGGAGTTTGAGGCACCTCATAGGATTCTGGGAACTGAATTCAGCTTGGCAGAATTCAAGGACAAAGCCCTACCCACTGCACTATCACTATTATTTTATTATTGCTAATGAAAATATGATGCTTTATTAAAATAGTTTATGGATTAAATTGTAGGTATAACTGCCATACCCATATGTATATCAGTAGGATCTCTGTACTGAATAAAGAAATAGAGAAATAAAGAAAAAATATATACACAAACAATATGCCACTGCACAAACATGTTATTAACAATTAATAAATCAGGTGGAATTAAGGATGCAAAATTAAATGAAAGGAATCCTGCATCATAAATGATCCAAAATGCACTTTTCCATGTGAACACAAATATTATCAATTTACTGGCTTAATCATGAGAACATAAATTGTGATGAAATTACTGAATAGTTCCAAATGACATTAGTCATTCATTTATTCTATCAAATGTGTGTAGCTACTGAAACCCACTAACTGAAATGTGAAGATGAAAAAAAAAAGATAGGCAAAGTCATCTGACCTAACTCAAGGGCATGTGTCTATTCCAATAGACAGTAGCCAAATGTTCCTGATCAATGCCTCTACTTTCCTACTGTTGATCTAAATCTATCTCCCTCTAACCCAAGAGTTTTAGGAATTGAATTCTTGCAGTACCTTCAGGTACTATATTTAGGTTCTGGACATGCGTCAATCCCTGGCTGCATCACAGTGGTCTCCATGCTAGCTTCACCAATACTGAGTAAGTGAGGTGCCTTGGTGTGAAGAACACAGTAATCAGCCCTTCTGTGTTCTCGGCAAGGCTGGGCAGATAGTCTGTTGTAAGTAATTCATGCTGTAGTATTCCTGTTTTATTTTTTTCTTGGAGAACCATAACCAGTGATACTTAGGGGATATTCTTGGTTCTGTGCTACAGAGGAGCGTAATCTTGGCAATGCTTGGGGTACCATTTCATGCTCCAGGGAACATGCAGATTAAACCTTGTCCCCTACTAACAAAATACTCAGCTGCTGGGCTATCTCTCAAGCTTCAATCTTTCTATTCTCTAACTCTCAGATTAACTTTCAAAGGCTCATGTTTGTTCT
Source organism: Sorex araneus (assembly GCF_027595985.1). Classification (NCBI taxonomy): domain Eukaryota; kingdom Metazoa; phylum Chordata; class Mammalia; order Eulipotyphla; family Soricidae; genus Sorex; species Sorex araneus. The sequence continues at coordinate 312,067,216 of NC_073302.1, read as the reverse complement.
CACTCTAAGGTGTCTGTTATCATTATCCATGAAAATTTCTAAGATTCCAGTGCCTCTCACATTATAGATGAATTAATTCAGAGTTTTAGAAAGAAGTACAGGAACATTTAATTTAAATATACTTAGGTAATTCTATGAAGAGTCTCAAGGAAGAACCACAACTTTTAGAGACTGGGGCCCATTCATTTGTATGATCCTGATGGAAGCTAACCCAAGTCTATGAGTTTTGTATATTCACAGGCATAAACAATAGTTTTCAAGATGCTCAGGTCTTACTCCTGGTTCTGCAGTAAAGGTCTCTCCTGGTTCGGGTCTGGGACATATATTGTATATCTGTATTAAACCCGTGCTAGTCAAATACCAATCAAGTGCCATAATTGCTGTGCTATCTCTTCAGACCCTGAAGTCCACTTTGATCCTGAGTAAGGCATTGTTCTCTGAGCACAGCCCAGAGTGACCCTCAGAAAGTTAACCTTGAAGTAATCACCACATGGGTCTGAGTGTGTTACAAATACCCATCCCCCATGGGAAATAAAATTGAACTCTTATTAACAAAATTTCTTAAGAGAATGTATATTTTCTACATGGTTCAAGAGATAATTCGATGAATCTTTTTATAAATACATTGAAAATACTAAGAATTTGACTTGATGATACAATTATGATTTGATCATACAATTATTACCAAATATTGAAGTGATGATCCATACATCTACATAGCCTTTAACTGAAACAAAGATTATGTTTTATTTTCACTGAGTTCTACCAGTTGCTGTCATGCAATATTATGAGACATAAAAAAGAAATGATTCAGAGGCCAAATCCAATGATTCTTTGTTTCATTGATTTACTTCTAGCATATACAGCATTCCACTACCTGCAATAAAGTTTACAAAACTGATGAGAATTCTGCTAACAGTTTTCTGGGCAGTATCTTCAGTCAGAGGCCAATACTCACTAACTACTAGCTTCTGTGTTTTATTTTCAATTTGGTAAAATCTCTGAGAAGATCTCATGTACCATTTTCAGAAACCACACACACACACACACACACACACACACACACAAAACCAACAAATCTCAGTTACAGGATGGTCTTGTGATGGTCTTGTTTTATTATCCTTAAATTATGTTCTCTCGATTGCAATTAATATAGATCCTTGGTTTTATTTTTGTTGTAATTTGTTTGTATTTGGGGAGCCACACCTGGCAGTGCTCCGCACTTCCTCCTGGCTCTGTGCTCAGGAGTCACTCCTGGTCAAGCTGGGGCCCATTTGTGATGCTGAGGATCAAACCTTAACACATGTAATGCAAGGGCTCTACTCACTATTCACCAAAGGTCTTGGGTTTGTCTCTTCATGCCTAGTGATGTAAATGGGTATATAAAGATTGGATGGATATATTGATGGGAACGGTCAAGGTGAAGATAAGGATTTTTAGCCTTCATATTTCCCAAAGACTCAGTCATCTACAGGGGTTTACAGAACCCTGATTTTTATTAGAGAAGAAAAGAAAGCTCGGTTTTGATTGATAATTATGTTAAATTATGTTAAATTTTAAAATGTTTTTAGAAATATGAAAAACTAATCATTTTTATCTGAAAATATGGTGATGTTTCATATCCTCCCAAATTCTATCATGAACTTCCTTTTCAAATCATCTTTAAGGAAAACAATTTGGCATGTAACATGTCAGCTATACACTTAAGAACCAGAGTGCCCCAAAAAGATGACTGGTTAAAGAAACTCTGGTACATCTACACAATGGAATACTATGCAGCTGTCAGAAAACATGAAGTCATGAAATTTGCATATAAGTGGATCAACATGGAAAGTATCATGTTGAGTGAAATGAGTCAAAAAGAAAGAAACAGACATAGAAAGATTGCACTCATGTGGAATATAAAGTAGCTGAGAGGTACAAGCTTGCAATGATGCAATTTCTGGACTTACTTACTAAAATACTAAAATACAGAAATCTGAAACCTTGTGGCCACTAGCGTGGCTGCTCGACCTCATATCTCTTCATTCTCAGCAATGGAAAACAAATTATCAAATGTTTCCTTTTCAGCAGGTCCGACTTTGGGGGAAGAAACTCCAAACAATAATAGTGAGTTTTTTGTTGAAATATTGAATGTAATCAAAGTAAAGTGAAAGTAAAGTGAAATTTATGAGTTACACAGGCAGGATTGGGGGCTTGGGAAGTGGGGTGGGGTGGGGTGAGGTATACTGTGATTCTTGGTGGTGGAATATGTGCACTGGTGAAGGGATGGGTGTTCAAGCATTGTATAACTGAGACTTAAACCTGAAAGCTTTGTAAATTTACACATCGTGATTCAATAAAAGAATAAATTTAGAAAAAGAAAGATAGCACTCATCTGTGGAATATAAAGTAGCAGAATGGGAGACTAACATGCAGGAGTAGTAGAGGTAAGAACCAGGAAGTCTTCCCCACAGCTTGGAAACTGTCCTCACATGCTGGGGGGAAAAGGCAGCTGAGACAGAGAAGGGAACACCTAGTAGAGAATGTTGGGAGGACCCACTCAGGTTGAAAGCTGCATGCCAAAAGTAGACTATAGACCGAACATGATGGCCACTCAATACCTCTATTGCAAACTTCAAAATCCAATTGGAGAGAGAAAAAAAGGGAATGCCCTGCCACAGATGTAGGATGGGGTGGTGGGGGAAAAAATCATTGGGACTGAAAGATGGTAGAGAGGTTAGGGTGCATGCTTAACTGAGTTCCACTCATGCCTCCTCAACTTTGCCTATAGTGCCCTGAAAGCCCCTAAACATTCCAAAATGACCTAGGTAATCCCAAGCATCATAGGGCCCAAACAGAACTTCGGCCTTGGGTTCTAGCATTGACCCACTGTCCCCGTATCAACAGGAATCTCTGCAGGAGCAACTACCAAAAACTTGGGGACCACTGGGGATCTCCCCCACCAATAAATATAAAGAAGTAAGTCATTGAAGAACTTCTGATTAAAACTGTTATGTCAGTGTTAATTTTGTTACATTATTGCTTGTCTCAAATTGAGTCAAGCACCCTCAATAAGAAAAAAGAAACTCACTTGTCTACAGCATAGATGGAGTTGAAGTGAATACTATAAAGTGAAGGATGGCAAAACAAAGAATGGACAATACCCAGTGAAATCAGACTCTCAGACTCTGAGTCAGAACTGTGACCGAACAGGAGCAGAGTAGGTTTGGGGAGAGACAAAGTAAAGCAGAAAGGATTTAGGAACAGAGGTGGATAGTTTTGGACATATTGTTGGAGCTGGTAGAGCAGCATCTTCATACATTGGAAGTATAAACATTTTTGCATTTGAAAGTATAAACACTTTTATAATTCATATTAATTTAATAACATAAATTTTTTAAAGAAATTTTATTGAATCACTGTGAGATGGACCCTTACAAAACTTTTCATGATTAGATTTTAGTCATAGTGTTCTAATAACCACTCTTCCACCAGTGTACATTTTCCAACACCAGTGCCCTCAGTTTCCCTCTCATCACCCCCAGCCCCTACCTCCCCAGCCTGCCTCTATGGCAAGCACTTCCCCACCTCCAAATCTACTCTCTCTCTTCTTTTTGTGAGCTGTGGCTTGCAATACATGTACTGAAAGGTTGTCAGGAATATCCCTTTATCTACTTTAAACACTTGGTTCTTGTCCAACGTGATTGTTTCCAACTATTATTGTCATTCTGGTTCCTTAAATTTGTTAAAGTGAGATTGGATTTAAAAAATAAAAAATAACTGCTTTACCACAGAAATCACATTCTCAGTCAAAAATGGGAAGATCTTGAGTAAGTCATAGTGTTGTTTTTGAATATTTATTCATAAGGCTTTACATTTTGGAAATGTTTAAAAATATTAATGTCATAGTTGAAAAGTTGTTTAAGGGCTGGAGCATTACTAATGGTAGCATGCGGATAGTGCACTGGTCTTGCTAACTTGGGTTCCATCCCAGCACCCCATAATTTCCCCAAGTTTGCCAGAAGTGATCCCTGAGCACACAGTCAGGAGTAAGCCTTGAACACATCTGGGTATGGACCATAAACAAGAACAAACACGTTGTTTTGAAGTTTCTAGGGGCTTTTGCACTTAGAGAATACCATGACTAAAGAAAGTTTGGGTAAGATACTTTACCTATGTAAAAAATCAATTATGTCAGAGTGACAGAGTTTGACAACTTCTTTGATATATTGAAACAATTCTTACTATTATTTTTATTTCATATATTTATAGCTAAGCAGAGATTTATAAGTTATTACTTTTATTATTACTTATGCTACTCATATAAAATCATATCATCCAAATTAAACTTGAATTTTATTTATTGTGATGCTGCTAAAAATCTGAGCTAGACAGTACAATTGATTTATGAATGAAAAACTTGGGAGGTACCAAGAAATATGATAAGGAAATTGTGTACTTTAAGATTCTCTCTAATAATTATCACCAGTTTCTCAAAATTGTAATGTCAGCTAAGATAATAGTAATAACCACTCCTAAGAATAAATCTGAGTGAGTGCTTTGCAGGTGTTATAATTTTTTTGTCCATCACCACTCTTTATAATCATTGATTTGAAAACAAAGGAGATTGAAAATGATTTGAAAACTTTTTAATGTTTTATTAAGGCACTATGATTTATGATTTACAAAGTTATTCATAGTAAAGTTTCAGGCATACAATATTCCAGCACCAATTCTATCACCAGTCAATCTCCCTCCACCAACTGGCTTAGTTTCCTTCCCAGTTCTTGACAGGCACATTTTTAAATTTGGTTGTTGTATTTTTGATCTCATGATTTCAGTTTTTTGGTTTGTACTTCAGATACATAGATCATCAACATCTTTATTCCCCCCACCACCCAAGGTGTGTCCATGGCCTGCCTCCCACCCCTTATTAATTTTTGTCTTCCTCTTCTTATTTCCTTTTCTCAGTTTCTTTCCTTCCATATCCTACTGAATTTTATAACCTAGGGACCAGAGTAATGTAGGTGTTCCCATATTCCTTTGTCCTGTTCTTCTGTATGGCACTAATAAGTGGGATATCTGGTGTCTTTCTTTCTTCTTTTGACTTACTTTTACATAACATGATAACCTATAGTTCCATCTGAACAGCAGTGAATTGCATGATTTTATCCATTCTTGCAGCTGTATAGGTTTCAATTATCCATCTACCAAAATTTCATTATCTACTGATCTGTCATTGAGAACCTAGGTTGATTCCATGTCTAACTATTGTGCTAAGTGCTGCAGTGAACAATTAAATGTGTATGTCCTGTTGAATGAATGTTTTCTATCCTGGAGCTAGATACCATGATGTGGAATTGATGGGCCATATGGAAACCCTATTCCTTTCTAGGACATTCCCATACTGTTTTCTACAGGGCTTGTATCAGACAACAATCCTACTGGTAATGAATAAGAGCTCCTTTATTTGTCAATCCCTACCACACAGATTGTGCCCCGTTTATTTGATATGTGCTATCTCACATCAAGATGTTATCTCTTGATTTGGACTTCACTGATAATAACTGATGATAAGCATTTTTTTGCCCTGCCTATTGACCTTTCTTCCTGTTTCAGAGATATTTCTATTCATTTACTCTGCCCTTTTATTTTTGGTTGGGAATTTGTTTTCCTTTTTATTGTCATTGTTTTTTCTTTTTGGTTTCTCTTTCTCTATATATACATATGCACATATATTAGATATTAAACTTTTATCCAATATGTTGAGTATGTTGAGTGCAAATATTTTCTCATTCAGTTGGGTGTCTTTTAGTTTTAGTCTGTGTTTCTTTTTACATGTGGAAACTCTTTAATTTAATATAGTTCCATTTGTTTATTTTTGTTTCCTTTGCCTTTACCATTGGAATCTTATCATTAAAAGCATCTTTGAGATCCAGATCTTGTAATGTTCTGCTGAAAAGTTCTTCAGTGTACTTTGGTCTACTCTCAAGGTTCTGGTTCCACTTTGAATTGACTTCTCTCTAAGATGTGAGATGTAAATCTAGCTTCATTTTTTTTCCATATGATTATCCAAGTTTCCTAGAATCATGTCTTGAAGAGGTTATCTTTACTTCACTTCATTTCCCTTTTCAGAAATTAGTTGACCATAGATCTGGGGATTTATCTTGGGTACTTGTTTCCAACCCATTAGTCAGAGAGCCAATCCTGCCAAACCAGAGTCACAGTACACAATGAGAATGCCAAAGCTTGAACCCAGGTCCTAGGTTCCCCCTTTGCCATCTGCAGCTCTCCCACTCCTGCCAACTGCCTCAGCTGGCTGTACACAAGCTCACTCACCACACTGCTCTAATTTCCTAAAATGACTGCATCAAGAGTGAGGCATTGCTGTTACCAATTATACTGCATTCTGTATGTGTATATGGTGATTATTAATAACTTCCATATACTTGAATTTTTTTAGCTTTTCTGTATCACCAAATAACAACAACAAAAGAAAAATAAACATTTAATGGCACACATTAGTACAATTGCCATCACATTGGATGGTCATTTCATTTCTGATTATTCACCAAAGTTCTATTAATCTGGTGTTTATATGCAAAGATAAATTCATTAAATGGAATAACTATTACAACAAAAACTCAAATATCAAACTGCTGCAGGACTTAGATATTTCAGATTTACCTCACTGAAGTGGTTTAGTCTTAAAATTCCACAGTGTAAGCTATTACTGAACATTCAAATTAGTTTATTTTTACATTCTCTGTTCAGATCAGCATGAAGTGTACTAGATATAGAAGATTATAATCATTTCAGGTGTTAAATAATATTTTCATATTTGAGAATATAAATTGATGTAGCATAAAATAGTTGGAAGATTATTCTCAGGAAGGCTAATGCTTGAATCTAAGTTATTCACTTCCATTTAATGAACTGAAAAATATTAATGTCCTTTTGGAAGAAATCTTACCCATCAAAAACCACCTGCATCAATCAGTAGAAAAGGTGCAAGTTAGGGATCAAACTTCTGAAGCAAGGGGATATTGAAATTCCTGCTCAGCTGAAAACTCTTGCCGCCATCAGTGTGTCATAGCACTACTCTTGAATGACACCCCTGGATGCTATCTAACACCCTGACAGGACAGATATTTCAAAGGAGCCACTTCCCTCTAAGGTGGGTTGTCTGCCAACAGATGTATATGCCATCAAAATGTCATAGTTGAAGTCCTACACTTTAGTACCACAGAGAGGGGATTCTGTTTGGGGATTTGACATTTAGAGTGGTTATTAAGATAAAAATAACTTCATATAGGGGAGAAAGAGGGTTTAGGACACAGAGAGGCACATAGGAATTCTCATGGCAGGGTAAAGGGAGAATAAGTTGGCCAAGGAGAAGTCAAAGAGAGGACTCAGAGAAATGAGCTACACCGCACATGCCGACATCGCAAACTTTTCACATCCAAAACTATGGGAAATGTGTGTCTGCGCTTTGAGTCCACAAGTGTCTGGAACTTTGTTATGACAACAATAGCAAAGAGACAGAACCCTTTGTCAGAGACAGATTTTCAGCATTTCAGTCAAGGATGTGAAGCGTTGCCATGGACACAGCAGTCAGGCAGGCCCCAACCAACTATCCATTTGTTGTCGCATCTGCATCCAAATATAATGTATTAACCTGGATCTTTAAAAGCTTTTACATTAGAAAAATTATTTAGAGAATGGTTTGAGGTTAAGAAAAGACAAAAGGTAGTTATCAGAGAGTTTTCGCATACCCCACGTCCCACATTTACCAACATCTCCAGCATAAGTGATGCATTTATTATACCTGGTGAACCTTAGTGACACATCATTATCATTCAGTGTTCAGAGCAGCTCTTACTAATAATTATTTAAAATTTTTATTGAATAACATTGAGATACAATTACTAAGCTTTCATGATTGAGTTTCAGTCATACACTGATTGACCACCCATCCCTCCACCAGTGCATATTTTCCACCACCAATGTCCCCAGAATCCCTCCCCATCCCACCCGTCCCCTTCCCTCTATGGCAGAAAATTTTCCCTATACTCTCTCTCTACTTTTGGGCATTACGGTTTGCAATACAGATACTGAGAGGCTATCAAGTTTGGTTCTTTATCTGCTTTCGGCACACATCTCCCATACTGAATAATCCCTCCAACCATCATTGACTTAGTGATCCCTTCTCTATTTCTAGCTGCCTTCTCCCTCAGCTCATGAGATAGGCTTCTAGCAATGGGAGCTATATTCCTGGCCCTTGTGTCTATTGTCCTTGGGTGTCAGTCTCACATTATGTTGTTTTACATTCCACAAATGAGTGAAGTCATTCTATGCCTGTCCCTCTCTTCCTGACTCATTTCATTTAGCATGATACTCTCCATGACCATCCACTTATAAGTAAATTTCATGACTTCATCTTTCCTAACAGCTGCATAGTATTCCATTGTGTAGATATACCAAAGATTTTTGTTGTTGTTGTTCAGATGGGTCTTAAATTATAAAAATATAGCATTTTATTTTATTTTATTTTATTTTTAATTTATTATTTTTTATTAATGAAACACTGTGAAGGTACAGTTACAGATTTACATATTTTTGTGCTTGTGTTTCAGTCATACAATGCTCAAGTACCCATCCCTCCACCGATGACACCAGTATCCCTCCCTCCCACCTATCCATCCCCCCACTCCCCACCACCAGCCTCTGTGGCAGGGTATTCCCTTTTGTTTTCTTTCTCCTTTTGGGTGTTGTGGTTTGTAATAGAGTTATTGGGTGGCAATTGTGTTCAATCTGTGGTCTTCTTTCAGTACGCATCTCCCATCCTAAGTTGGTCCTCCAACCACACTTTACTTGGTGTTTCCTTCTCTATTTGAGCTGACTTTTCCCCCAGCATGTGAGGCCAGCTTCCAAGCCGTGGACAAACCTCCTGGTACTTATTTCTACTATCCTTAAGTGTTAGTCTCCCATTCTGTTGTTTTATATTCTGCAGATGAGTGCGATCTTTCTGTCTGTCTCTCTCTTTCTGACTCATTTCACTTAGCATGAATCTTTCCATGTTGATCCACTTATATGCAAAGTTTATAGCTTCATCTTTTCTAATGGCTGCATAGTATTTCATTGTGTAGATGTACCAAATTTTCTTTAACCATTCATCTCTTCTCAGGCACTCGTGTGTTTTTTTTTTTCCCAAATTCTGGCTACTGTAAATAGTGCTGCGATGAACATACAAGTGCAGATGTCATTTTGACTATACTTTTTTGCCTCTCCGGGATATATTCCCAGAAGTGATATACCAAAGTTTCTTTAACCAGCCATCTGCTCTCAGGCATTCAGGTTGTTTCCAGATTCTGGCTACTGTGAACAGTGCTGCATTGAACATATTGGTGCAGATGTCATTTCTACTGTGCTTTTTTGCATCTCAGGATGTATTTCCAGAAGTGGTATTGTGGGGTCATATGGAAACTTAATTTCTTACTATTAATTCTTAGTGCTAGAGCTTTTTAAGACATTGTTTTAAGTGAAGCAATATGTACCAGAGTGATGGTATAACAGGTAGTGTATCACCTTGCAAGTGGCAATCCTGGGTTCTATTCCCAGCATCCTATATGGTCCTCCAAGCACTACTAAAAATAATCCCCAAGCATAAAACCAGAACTAAACCATGAGCATTGCTGGGTGTGGCTAAAAACAAACAAACAAAAAAAAGAAAACTAAGCATTATTGGCATTGACAAATACAGCAGTCTAATTTTTATTTGCATTCCAAAGAACTAAAGAAGGAACTGAAGTTTAAATTTTCAAACAGCAAAAGATTCTAGGAAGTTAGGGCCAGTGTATAGCTCAATGAAAGAGCAAATATATGCCACCATGAGTTTGGCCTCTGGTACCAAAACAACACAGAACAAAAAGTAAAACAACATCCTTAGATATATACAAAAAATATGAGAGTCATTCCATTTGTGGGGTCATCAAAAATTAAGTTACTTTGCCTAACCAGTACAGGTGATTATTGGGAAAAAAGTATTAAAATACTTGGCTTTTTCAATTTAGAGAAGTAAATATTGGACATTTCCATCTTATAGAATCCCTTTTTCAAGGATGAATAGGAAGAGGCATCAAAGAGTCTTTGAGGCACAAGAAAAAATAGGAAAAGAAAAGCTTATGTCTTCCTTACAGAAAACTCCCTGTAAGGCCAGAGAACAGGAAGCAAAGGAGCAAATGAGAGGGGATGGAAAGAGAGGCAAGGCATGGCTTTAGAAATTTATTTCAAGTGAAAGCCATTGAATGATTTTATAAGGGAAGAAAATCATGTTTCTCTTTAAAAACATCACTAATTCATGACAGTGCATCAGAAGTGTTATATGGTAACAATTGAGAGACCAGTTAAGAGGTGATTTAGGAATCCAGTGATAAGTAATAATAGCTATGATACTCTAGTAGTGAATATAGAAAAATATGGATGTATTCAAAACATATTTTGGATTAGAAGAATGAAAATTGCTCAAAGTTCTTGTGAAGAAAGTTTAAGAGGAGAAAAGGAGACAAATAAGTTTTTCTTCCCAATTTCCTTGTATGAACAGTATACAAACAGTATAATTTCCCAAAACAGACCAGCTTTGCTGAAGTGAAACTTATATTATTAGTATTATCATTGCTCCTTTATAAGCTATGAAATTATAAACACAGCTTGTTTTAAGCTTTACTAAACAACCAGTTCTTTGTCTTTCATTCACTTTCAAAAAGTCACTATGAAAGCACAGAATTGCATATATTTCTGGTATCAACTATAGAAAATAAAAAAAAAATAAACTTATTGGTAGGGGTGCCCTGCTGATTTTAAAAATCACATACGGCAGAGTATTACTCAGAGAATAGTATTTCAGAGCCTATTTAAAGGAATTGCATGTGTAAGTGTTATTAATCTTCACTTGCTTGTGCTTGGATCTTTATGCAAGGAAGGAGAATACTTGCACTAAAATATCTAGAGAAAGATATACACACAAATAAAAAATATGAAATTCAGAAAGATACACATACCTTAGGAGAGTGAAAACTATCTTCAGGAGGCAAAGGGATTAGAAGACAGGCAGGGGCCGAGGGCAGGGAATAAGAGAGAGAAATAAAGAGAGGTAGGGGAGGAAAGGAGGGAGAGATCGAGAGAGATTGGATAAGAACAGATGCTTTTAAAAAGGGGTAAGCTTTTAAATTGCACATAAGGGGGGCCGGAGCGATAGCACAGCGGGTAGGGCGTTTGCCTTGCACGCGGCCGACCCGGGTTCGATCCCCGGCATCCCATATGGTCCCCCAAGCACCGCCAGGAGTAGTTCCTGAGTGCAAAGCCAGGAGTAACCCCTGAGCATCGCTGGGTGTGACCCAAAAAGCAAAAAAAAAAAAATACTAAATTGCACATAAGGGAAGTGTGTGAGGATTAGGTAGATAAAGATATGGGAAATAGGAGAGCAAAAGTACAACATGAATACAGGTCAAAATTTTAGACGGTCAGAGCTGTAGTGAACTGGAGCGATAGCACAGTGGAAAGGAGTTTGCCTTGCACAGGCCGACTGGGGTTCGATTCCTGCATCTCTCTCGAAGAGACATGACAGAGCCTGGCAAGCTACCTCGGCATATTGGATATGCCAAACACAGTAACAACCAGTCTCACAATGGAGACATTACTGGTGCCCACTCGAGCAAATCGATGAACAATGGGATGACAGTGCTACAGTGGAGTGCTACCTAAGGCTGCCATGTCAGTGCCTTATCTGACATCTCTGGAACCCTATATAATTCCTGGAACCCTAACAGGATTCACCTCTGAGCACAAATTCAGAAGCCCTGGGCATCACTGGTATAGCCACAACATAAACAAAAAAATTAAGGTGACATTGTATTTTGATGATATGCTTTTTGCTTTGTTTGTACCAATGGATAATTTTAGGGGGGGGGGATTGTTTGGTTGTTCAGACATTAACACAATGCTAAAAATTTGGCTGTATTCTACATGCAGTAAAGATTTTTGGAAATTCTTGAGCAAATCAAAACATTTTCAAAATAGTTGTCAGTGGTTACATATATACACTTATATAGTGGATGTCTCCTAATTGTTTTCCTTATTTCCTTATCCCATATATTTTAATCTTCCAATTTTCTATTGTTCTAGCTATAATCTTGTCACATGTACAAAAATTTAGTATGATTTTTCCCTTGTTCCACTTTATCTCAGTGTTTGTTTCTCCCACATACACTTTAGCATAAAAAATGATGGATGAGATAAAATTCAATGGAGCTGAATAATTAGAGATTATATAGAAATTAGCACAAATAAATGATGGATTGACTTTTATTTTAAAACTAAATGCTATAAATCTCTTAAGTGAGTTAATGTAATATGTGGCAATCTAGGTAGACTATACTGGTATGTATTTAACGTATATTTTGGTTAATTGTAAATAAACATCATATGTACAGCTAGTTAACTTTGGGAATGAATTATTTGGTACAAAGGTGAAGAACATATATTAAAAGAGAAAAGCATTTAAGAAGAGGTGAAAAATAGTCTGATTTGGAAGAACAGTTGGATACTTACAGTTTTACTCTCTGCGATTGATTAAATACTCTCTATAAAAGTATTGACCATTAATATCTTTCTGTTTTTAGCATTCTTTGTGAGTTGTTGATGTGAATATCTATGTATGCTCTCAATATAGGAGTCCCAGATGAAATTGTTTCTTTTGATTTTGTGCCTATACTCAGATATATTCAGGGCTGACTCCTTGCTCTATACTGAGGGATCACACATGGCAAGCTCACCTGGCCATATGAAGTGCTGGGGATTGGCCTCAGGTTGGCTTCATGTAAGCCAAGTGCCCTACCTGTAGTACTAGCTCCCTGACAACCTGGAGGAAATTTTAGTTTATCTAGATATCATATAGGGAACACACATCCCATACAGAAAATGATTTTTTTTAATTTTTTTTTTTTTTATTGAATCACCATGTGGAAAGTTACAAAGCTTTCAGGCTTAAGTCTCATTTATACAATGATTTCTTTTTCCTCACATACACTATTTGGAAATACACTAGGGCAAAGTGGGAAATAGTCAATACATGGAAAATAATAGTTAATAGTTCTACTATGTATTTGGGCTGTGAAATTTGCAGCTATCTAGTAGACAATAATTTTGGTTATATTTCTTTGCTACTCCATAACCTAATAAGCTAATTAAATTTAAATAATAATTCAGTTTTTAAAGTATGTAAAGCATAATCATGATTATCAATGATAAAATTTTAAAAATCATATTAGAATGTTGTTAGAATTTTCCTTACAAAAAGGATAGACATTGCCATCACATAAAATTTTGCATAATTCTTAAGTACTAAGTAATTTTTGAAGAGATGCTATGAAAATTTCTCAAGATATTTTATAGAAATATTTTTGTGTTTTCCCTTCTTTCTTCTTTCTTTCTTTCTTTCTTTCTTTCTTTCTTTCTTTCTTTCTTTCTTTCTTTCTTTCTTCCTCTCTTTCTTTCTTTCTTTCTTTCTTTCTTTCTTTCTTTCTTTCTTTCTTTCTTTCTTTCTTTCTTTCTTTCTTTCTTTCTTCCTCTCTTTCTTTCTTTCTTTCTTTCTTTCTTTCTTTCTTTCTTTCTTTCTTTCTTTCTTTCTTTCTTTCTTTCTTTCTTTCTTTCTTTCTTTCTTTCTTCCTCTCTTTCTTTCTCTCTTTCTTTCTCTCTTTCTTTCTTTCTTTCTTTCTTTCTTTCTTTCTTTCTTTCTTTCTTTCTTTCTTTCTTTCTTTCTTTCTTTCTTTCTTTCTTTCTTCCTCTCCTTTCTTTCTCTCTTTCTTTTCTCTCTCTCTCTCTTTTTTCTTGGTTGCTTTTTGGGTCACACCCTGTGTGTTCAGGGGTTACTGCTTTGTTCAGGGCCAATTGGTGGGGAAGCCAGAGAAATGGTTCAATGGGCAGAGCATGTGATTTGCTGATAGGAGGCCCATGTTTGATCCCAGCTACCAAAAGTTCCCCTAGACACTGCTGGAAGCAACTCTCAAGCATAGAGCTGAGAGTAGAGTACCCTGAGCACTTCCGGAGATGGCTATAAAATCAAAAGGAAAACAGAATTGAACAAACATGTGGTATAATATACTAGCCCAGTGCTTTACTACTTGAGCTATCTCTATTCCCCGTTTAACATAAAAATTTTTGATCCTGAAATGCACAGCTTTTTTTTTCAGTTCTCTGCTTTTTGCACACAGACAATGCATGATCTGAAGAGAATGTGAACATTTACTTACTGTTGTTATGTAGAATGATCCAGTTGATTACTGGTCCCTTATATGATCTACAAGCTCCATTGAGTATTTCATATTTTCAACCCCAAAACATAATTAGTCCCAAATTGTTATATATATTCATATTATACATTTTATATATAATATTTATGTATGTATACATATTAACCCTGTATAATACATGCTAATGATGAAGAAAATATTTTCTCACATAACTTTCATAATTTTTTTGGAGACCTTCAGAGATGCCTTTTGAAATTATCATAAATATATAATTAAAATGTACTGGAGTGATAGCGCAGTAGGTAGGGCATGTGCCTTGCACATGGCCTACCCGGGTTCAATTCTCCATCCATCTTAGAGAGCCTGGCAAGCTACTGAGAGTATTCCACCCACATGGCAGAGCCTGGCAAGCTATCCGTGGTGTATTTGATATGCTAAAAACAGTAACAACTAGTCTCACAATGGAGACATTACTGGTGCCCGCTCAAGCAAATCGATGAGCAACGAGAAGACAGTGCTGCAGTGCTATATAATTAAAATATATAAATTGCTATATTATACTAAAAAGAAATTGATGCTGATCTTTAAAACATTGATTTCTATTAAGCTATTAGTTGGTGTAATGGAAAGTGAATGCATTTTGAAGCAAAAGGCTAAACTGGCACTGTGACTTGTTGGCTATATGACATTTGGCACTGAGCCTTGGTTTCCTCTTTTACAAATGATAAAAGCAGGAGTGAGCCTACAGAATTGTTTTAACAGTTTTTTTGAATGGTACTTTAGGCATGCATCACAGATATTAAATAAATACTGGCTGTTTGAGTTCTTTTTTGTTGTTGTTGGAAATAGGATGTCCCTAGGGAAAGATGCTGAGAAGAAACAGTATATTTATAAGACAGGGTGCTTTGTGGCTAACTCATACAGTCTTAGGTGATATGTAACTTCTCATTTTTATAGCAAAAAATCAAATGAAAGGACTGTAAAATCTACTGGTTTCATACAGTAAACAACGGCACCAAGTCTTGTCATCCTCCTGTTTTTGGTCAACAGCATCTGCTTCACTCTGACTTTCTTTGCTGCCCTGAGATGATGTCTAGGAACCTTCTAGACTGAATGAGATCTGATTAAATCCCAGAGCAATCTGTACTAGTTTCTCTTCTCACTTAATAATGACAAGTAATTATCTTTATCTGGTAAAATAGAGTTCCTCATGAGTCTCACGTTTTTGCACATTTTTTTGAGTAAAAGGCATTAACACTTATCATGTGTTTGAAGATTATTTTTCCAGTGTTGGGTAGGGATAGCAAATGGCCTTGGAGAATAGTGACTGTGTCTCTCTGAGAAGAGGGCTGATCTCTCTCCTGCCCAGGATAGCAAAGTTATTTCTCATTAGGGTCAAGATGGTGCAGAAAGAATTGCGATGATTCTTGTTATGGGGATTTACTAAGATCAGCATTTCTGAGCTATGACATAGGCCCAGAGTAGGCAGCATAGACATGAGTCTACCTCCACATCTCTGCATTGCACATAGGTACAAGAGGAACAAACACAAACATAGTGTTATTTTTGTCCACTGTTTGGAACCTGTGTTGTTACATGTATAGATATTATAAGGATCTTGACTAACCTAAAAATGGTATGTTCGAAAGTGATTAATGATAGGGATTAAAACAGCTACTTGTTCCAAGGACACTGATAAACAGATGAGCAGGCCACAAAGACAGATAATGGACTTGCTTCATAGAGGGGCCAAGCTCAAATTACATTTAACAAGGATCCCAAACCTTTGAAATCAATATGTGTAGGCAGTGAAATGCCCCTGAACTTGAGGCCTCTGTGACGCCCAAACTTTCTCTGAAAGCTATCTGCATGTTGTCCTAGAGAAATACTACCCAAAATGACAAAAGTTGACTTTGCAAGTGAATTTTCAAACCCTAAGCTTCAAATTATTTTCTACTCCTTTTAGACCCTCTGGTCAATAGTTCATAAGCTTCACTACTGTCAACTGAGTTGTATCCTTATATTTTAATCATGTGGAGTTTTCCCCCAGTAGACTATTGATTGATATGTGATTATAGCGTTGATATGGGATTATCATGAGATATAAGTAAAATCTTTCCATGCAGGAGGAAATTAGCACTGATATTCAAACTATGTGAAGTAGATAACTATCAGCCTCTAAAACAAAACAAAACAAAACAAACCATACAATAAACTAAGGAAGGTTAACTTTTATGAGTAAAATTTCAGAACTTCCATAGTTTGTTTCTTCTTTCTTAGTAATCAGTTTCTTCTTCCATAAAATTAAACAAAATCTTATCTCATGTTGTTCCCAACCAAATTGCCAGTCATCAGTATATAGTATGGTGAAAGCCAGTATCCCTCCCTATGCTTTAAAATAAGGAAAATTCTAAGACTATAGTTTTACTATTCAAAAAAAAAACAGAAGAATAGGGGAAAATTTGGAGTTTCAATATATCAGGCAAAGAGTTTATACCCAAAGAGTTATGGCATCTGAAAATATTTTTGCATAAGAACCTTAGAGAACTTAAGGAATTTAAAGTGTAGCAGAAATATGACTGTATCACTGTATCACTGTCATCCGGTTGTTCATTGATTTGCTTGAGCGGGCACCAGTAACATCTCCATTCATCCCAGCCCCGAGACTTTAGCAGTCTCTCCTTACTTGTCTTTCCCAACGATTGGAGCTCTTTCCGGATCAGGGGAATAAGACCTGTTATTGTTACTGTTTTAGGCGTATCAAATACACCACAGGGAGCTTGCCAGATTCTGCCATGCAGGAGATGCTCTCAGAGAGGCATATATATGTATTTCCCTCTATGATGATGTGTCACACAGCTGCTTTGTGGCCACATGGTCAAAGAATATATTCACTCATGTGTGAGACTCAGCCCAAGCATGTAGAAAGCGGCCTGGAGCATGGCGGTGGTTGGGTAGTGGAGGTCGGTAGTGGAGGAATATGGCTAGTGGAGAAAAAAAGTACCTTTCTGAGTACTGTAAGGAAAAGTCAGTTTAAAGAAAGTTGCTGATTATTATACTCTACCCCTCAATCCTGTTGCTTATGCAGTATAAATACCATGAATGACCAATGTGCATCACATTTTGTTCAGGTCTTTATTTTGAAGATATTTCTAGGAACAGGTGAAACTAACATTATCTTAAACTCTGAGGATGGGTAAGAAAGAGATGATATGCTTCTGTTGCTAGCAGAAGTTTTGAAAGGCTGGAAGCTAGGCTGAAGTAGTCTCAATCCAGTGCTACTACTCAATACAGCAGTAGCTCTCCTGATCAACCTACCTCGATATTGCTATTAGGGTATGGAGAATTCTGGGACCTCTAAAGAATGGTCTTTATTAACTCCCCCACAGCATGGACACTAAGGTCCTACTCGTCCCATAAAGCAGCTCTCAGCTGCACTAGAGCCCTACCGTGCAACTGGTCCTGCCACCTGGGGTTTCAGAAGCCAGATTCTTAGATGAAAGCAAGGTTCATTCTTCACAGGAAAAGGAAAGTCAGTCCTAATCCAAGTTCAGGTTCCCCAGCACAGTTGCCTGGTACAAAGAAAATTCAGAAAAAAGACACATGGTAAAGCAAAGAAATTTTACTTACAGGAGGCATGAGATAAATAATGTATTCTAGAGAACATCTATTCATCCAGCCAGAAGAGAGAGCCATCAAGTATAGGAAATACCCCCAGATTTGATTCTACTGACTCAGAAATTGAGTGTGTATGATTTTCTCCTGCAGAGCTGGTTTTATATATGTCTTTCTACAAATTGTCCAGACTTGGGTCTTGCTATTCAGTGAGTCACTTGCTAGGGGATTTTTGATCAAAAAGGATTTTGAACTTCTGGTGTGTTAATAAACACACTTTTGTTTTATTAATGAACCATAATTTACAAAATTATAGATAGTTGAGTATTAGGCATATAATAGTTCAGCATCAACCCACGAACAGGGTCAACTTCCTGCTGAGGTTTCTTTCTCCTGAGTGGTCCAGACTTCCATTAGGCTGGAGAGATTTATTTTTTTCCAACTACTTTAATTTTTTTTACTAAAATACTTAATTTAAACACTGGTTTACAAAGTTGTTTGAAATATAGTTTTTAATGGGTTTGTGTGGTTCCAACACCAGTTCCACTACCAGGAAGACCTTCCCCCCACCATTGTCCCCATTTTCCCGATCACCCCCAAGCCTGACCCCTTGGTCAGTGCACAATATGTTTTATAGTCCTTGTTATAACTGAATGGCTAATGTAAGAATTAACAATAATACAGTAAAAGAAAAATTGTAAAAATTATTATATCTCACTACAGGGTGTCTGTGGATCTATTAAGCTATTTGTTGCTAGTTGAAACTTCATGGCTTTATTTCTGTTTGGGCTGGAGTGATAGAGCAACGGGCGTTTGCCTTGCATGCGGCCAACCTGTGTTTGATTCCTCCGTCCCTCTCAGAGAGCCTGGCAAGCTACCGAGAGTATCCTTCCCATACAGCAGAGCCTGGCAAGCTACCCATGGCATATTCGATATGCCAAAAACAGTAACAACAAGTTTCACAGTGGAGATGTTACTGGTGCCCGCTCGAGCAAATCGATGAGCAACGTGATGACAGTGACAGTGACAGTATTGAATTTAGTTGACTTCTATAGTACTCTTCCATTTAATTTGGTGTGCTTCTGCTGGAATTTTAGTACTGTGCAATTTGTAGAGACAGAAATTTCAGAATCTGTTGAGCTTGACCCATGACCTGACATGGGGTTGGCTGGAGGAGGTGAGCAGGCTACCAGAGCTTTCGGAAGTTTTGGGCACTGGGTGAGGCTAGGGCTAAGTGCATATGGAATCATATCTGCAGGGAGGAGGGGATCCAGCTCTCTTGACTTGGGCTGATATCAGAGTAATTTAATTTCAGATTATATCATGATTTCTTTACTTCTGGATACATATTGCCAAGGGCTAGAATCTTCCTTTCTGAAAACCTACATCACCTCTCAAACTTTTGATAAATTCTATTTTAACAAATGAATTTACAACTTTAAATACAGATTGTTATTTTGTTCCCCTTTAGTAAATACTAAAGATGTCTACTTAAACACTACATTAATCTTAGTATATTGAAGCTACTACTAAATTATCCTCTACATTTATAATTTTTGCTCTACCCATTTTTTTAGTGCCAAAAAATTCTTCCTGAGGGTGTTCAAAGTCAACATGGCACTTGATACTATCAATAAATAAAAATAGTATACTAGATCAACAAACTGAGGATTAAAACTGAACTGAGAATTAATCCACCAGTTTGAGAGAAGATTATACACCAATTGCTTACATTAAACATGACAGTGATCCAAACAGTACAAGAAGTTTCAACAGAGTTTAATGGTCTTAGTCCTCTGTTTTGAAATCTTAAACTTCCCTAGCTGCTCTGCCTTGGAAGGAGACAATACATCAGGGGAGGCAGAACATCTGAGTAGTTTGACTTTGTTCTCACTCTGCTTACAAGAATCTTGGTTGGCTACTTCTTGTTTGATCTTTCTGTCAGCAAGTTCTGGTCAGCACTGAGGTCCAGCAGCAGTTGATCTCATTTCTGCACAAACTTATGGATTTTTCTGCATGATTTCTTCACACAACAGGGCAGACTTAATTCCAACTCTGGTTCATGTAACTCTGGCTTTAAACTTCCTTTCAACCTGCCAGCTCGGGAAGAGAGGTCTCAAAATGAAATCTCAGATATCAACAAAAAATTACTATTTAAAGAAACTTAGAGAGCATTTTAGGAAACTGTTTACATGTCGGTCACAGTATAGCAATATCCCGATACACAATGTGAAATAATTTATGCAAGTTTAATTATTTATGAAGAAGATAGGGTTCTATCTGAATCTTTAAAAAATATTTTAATGTGTATGTGTTTGGAGTGCACGTTTACATGTTTTCAATGTTTGATGTTGTACCATCTCCACCACTTAAATACCAATAACTCCCGCAAAGTACATAGGGATATTCCTCAATTTTTTTCTCACCACTCCCTTTTCTGGTAAGTTTAGCTCTTTCAGTCCAAGGGCTTGTTTTTTTTTATTCTTTTAACTATTCATTGTATATGCTTTTTTAATGTTCCACATATTAGATTATCCTGTACTTGTCTTTCTTCTGACTCATTTCATTTAGCATGAACTCCATAAGTTCCATGTTGTCACAGGTGACAGCGTTTTAGTTTATAACAGCTGAGTAATATATCATTTAGTATATAGACAGCTATAGTATATAGACAACTTCTAGGCATGCTAGGAATATCACGTATCACTCAAATGAGAGAAGGAATCTGGAATTCTGACCTCTGTTGACGATCAAGAATCAGGGATGCTGTCTCGTTTGCTAAGGCATTGAAAATCAGATGGGCTGGACACATAATGCGAGTCAGAGACGGCTACTGGACTAGAGCTGTTACCGACTGAAATCCACGAGATGTCAAAAGACCATGTGGCCGCCCACCAATGAGATGGTCAGATTTCTCCGTCAAAACCCTGAATGAACGATTTGAGGCTCCTCCTATTCCTGGAGCAAATAGATATCATTGGGCTGCACTCGCACAGGACAGGGACAAATGGAGACGTTACTGGCGCCCACTCGAGCAAATCAAAGATCAATGGGATTACAAGTGAGATAGACAACATCTTCACTGTTTAATAGTCCCTTGGTGGGCACCTAGTTTTTTTTTCCATATCTTAAATTTTGTAGATAATGGTGTAGTGAACTTTAATATGATGAAATAAAGACATAAAGCAATCACTTGTTTTTTGTTTTAAATTTTTAATTTTTATTTCTCTGGGGATCACAAGTAGCCATGAGTCTGTGCTCAGGAATCCCTGCTGGCAGTTTGTGGGAGACCATACACTGTGCTGGGATCAAACCCAGGGTAAAACTTGTGAGGCAAACTCCTTACCTACTATACTCTCATTCTGGCCTCTGGTTATTTTGTTTAATAAGTTTTTTTGAACTGCATAAAGTGTTTTAAGTGAGAGTATATTGGAAAATTAAACTCACTGCTTCATTAGGTAGAAGTAGATGATATTAAATTTTTGTAGCAATTAAATATTGGTACAGCTTTCCAAAAAGATATGGAAAGATGCTCAGTATCATTTGTAATTAGTGAAATTTTAATCAAAACTGTAATATGGTGACACTTTGCATCCACAAGATCGCTTTAATTATTTTAAATTAAATTGAAAATGGCACATATTAGCAAAGATTTGGAGAAATGGGAACTTTCCTACATTGTTACTAGAAATATAATGTTATTAAGTAACAGTTGAAGATAGCTCAGCTGTACCTCAAAAAACTAAATGTGTGCTTACCATATGAGTCTTTATTTCTCTTCCAGAGAGTACCCAAAAGAATTGGAAATGAGCATTTAAACAGATGCAGTTATAATTCATGCTCATAGCAGTATTAATCACAAATTAATTCTAACCTAACAGTATAAATAAAGTGGCCATCATTAGATGAATGTGATAAACAGATTGTGCTATATAATATAAAGAACAAGACATAATGTAGTGATCTACGATACAATGTGGATACACCTCTGAGACATTCAAACTAATGGGAGAAGCAAAATCCAAAAGAGCATCCAGTTTGTCCATTGTATATAATGTCAACAATAGATAAATCCACAGAGACAGAATTCTGATTAGAAGTTTCCAGTTCAGTAATGTAAGAAGTGGGGATGGTGAGTAAATTTTAATGTGTTCAGGTTTCCATTTGGGGTGATAAAATATATTGAAATTAAATGGAGATAGTGGTACTATGACACCAGAGATGGATAAAAATCCATTGAATTATTTATTTGCACACAATTAATTTTATGTTATGTGAAATTTAGCATATAAAAAAGTTAAAAGTTTGGTAATTGTTTTAATGAGACATAACCACTAAGAAGTCACAAATGTATGTGGCATAAAATATAGTTTAAGAATAAAATCTAGCTTGTTGATGTGATATTTATTGTGTAAATGCTTAGTAACTAATTTAAAATATATATTTAATTCATAAATTTTCAGGACAGTGTAAAAATTAAATGTGATTCATATGTCCCTATGTTTATACAAACTACTGAAGGAGAAAAATTCCATGTGAAAAATGTATTTCAGTGTTTTACATAGAACATTCTGTTAAAAAAAGTAGTTTGGGCATCTATCTTATTTAATATGTGTAATAAGATCTATGTTTCAAAATTATACTGGAACTCTCTTCTAGCTCCAGATCTACTTAGTGTTCTAAAAAACTAAAGTTTAAAATAACTTTTTGCAAAATTTAATTATCTAATTATCCAAACTACTCTTTCATGACAAGTAATCAGAATGATTTAAACTCATTGGTATTGATCAATTTTTTTTAAATACACACCAATTATGTTTGAAAAGATTTAAATTCCTGATTTGAGAATATTCATAATAGTTATAAGTACTCTGCCAGTTTTGAAAAGAGAGTTTTTACCAAAGATTTACCCCCCCACCTTAGCATTTCCAGTGATAATTTCAAATGAAGAAAATAACCTTTCTTATTCTTTTAAAACTCAATTTAGGGGAAGAAAGTTCATTTTTGGCATATTCACTAAAGATCATAGATCTCACCAATAACCTTTGATAATTAGTGACTTCAATGTGAGCTAGAATATATTAAGTACTTTTATAAAGGTTTTATTGGTGTCAAAGATTGTTTACCCTTTTTTAACCAAGGAATTTTTTTCAGTATTTTTAATGTTAAGGTTGTATATTTATTTGCATCAAGATAAAATTATAAATACTTTTTTCATAAATATTTAAAAACACATTATTTGCTTCTATATTTTCTTTTTTAAAATTCCTTTTTGATTTATTGAATCACCATGCACAACACTTACAAAGCTTTCATGTTTGAGTTTCAGTCATAAAATGATCAAACACCCATCTCTCCACCAGTGTACGTTTTCCACCACCATTGTCCCCAGTATCCCTCCCTCACCTAGTGTCCCACCCCTCCCCATGCCTCTGTGGCAGAGCCTTTCCCTTTTACTCTCTCTCTACTTATGGTCATTATGGATTGCAATACAGATAATGAGAGGCCATCATGATTGGTCTTTTATCTACTTTCAGCACATATCTCCCATCCTGAGCAACCTCCAATTATCATTGACTTAGTGATCCCTTCTCTATCCCAGCTGCCCTCTCCCCCGGCTCATAAGGCAGGCTTCCAACCACAGAGCTATTTTTTCCTGTCTCTGTCTCTACTGTCTTTGGATGTTAGTCTCATATTATGATATTTTATATTCCTCAAATGAGTCCAATCTTTCTATGTCTGTCCATCTCTGACTCACTCATTTGGCATGATACTCTCCATGACCATCCACTTACAAGCAAATTTCATGACTTCATTCTTTCCTATCAGCCACATATTATTCCACTGTGTAGATGTACCAAAGTTTCTTTAGCCAGTCGTCTGTTCTCGGGCACTTGGGTTGTTTCCAGATTCTGGCTATAGTGAACAGGCTGCAATGGATATTCAGGTGCAGGTGACACTTCTACTGTGCTTCTTTGTACCTCGGGTGCTCCTTTATTTTCTTATCATACTGATAGAGACCAGTGGTCTAGGCTGTCAGATAATCAAACTCCTATTTTTTCTGCATGATCAGTGAGATAAGCATTTGGATTCAGACACTAAGTTCATATTGATATATCTAACATCATACAACATTCACTAGGGAAGTACATGTGTGTGCCCGTGGCATGCAAGAATTGCATATATGAAGAAGTAAAGTTTATAACTCTAGTAGTCAATGTTCAATTAAACCTAATGCATCCGTTTTATTTTATAATGACTAAGAAGCAAATTCATTAATGTATCCAAAATAAAGAAGGTAAGGGATATATATATAAAGCTTGTTTTTTCTATATTTTCCATTCTCTATAGAGAATTTGTTTTCATCACAAAAGACAGGTATCCATACACTTCAACATTAATTTATTTAGTGACTGTTGGTGGAGAAACTCTGAGGCAGTAAGAAAAAAACTTAAGCCACGTGGAAATGTTAGAAAACAAGAGACAAAAGTTGTACTGTCTTTGAGCTGAAGGTGAAATGATAAGAGATACTGGCCAGCTTTTATTAGGTAATGTTAAAACCTTTGAATTATGTAGCTAATTCATTCTTAATATAAAATACTTGATTTAATGGCTGAAGAGATAGAGTGTGACGCATGCATGATGGGTCATTACCTTGCATGCAACTGGCTGACCCAGGTTCAACTCCCAACATCCCATATGGCCCCCTGAACCTCACCAGGATTCATGCTTGAGTGGAAAGTCAGGAGTAAACCCTGAGCACAGGAAGGTGTGACCCAGGAAACAAAATAAAACAAACAAAAATAACCAAAAATCGAGTTGATCTGAAGGCAAAATACCGCGTAGGCTAACACAGTTGTTATTGTCTCTAATTTAGTTTCTAGAACCCAGGAATCCTCTGTTCCATCTGAGCAAATCCATGCTAGCAATTGCCACTAAAGAAAACAAAACAGACTGAGGTGGAGAATGTGGGCATGACATCCCTGGCAGAGGAGAGTGGGCAGACACAGTGCTAGGGGAAGAAAATATAGGTTGCCACTTTGAGCTTCCATCACTGCTGGTGGAGTGAGTTGAGAGCCAAAAATGGGGTGCTGCCATCCTCCTACCTGACTCCCACAACCTAGCTGGTGAATTTCCCCTGGCAAGCAGGACTCTAAAAGCTGGGGGTGGGGCTAGGAATGCAGATGGTACTGGGACAGGTTGCAAACCTTGCACATGTCCCACTGAAATTTAATCCCCAACACTACGTGATCTCTTGAGGCTCAGCAGGTCCCTGAATATGACTGGGTGTGACCCTGGGGGTCCACCAAGCACCTGAATGATGACCCTACTGGTCTCCAACCCTACAGGATACAAGCAACATTTCTTCCTTGACCTTAGCCCTAAACCACACTGGACTGAACCCCCCGCCCGACTGGCTGAATGTTGGGAATGTGAGTGGGAGGGGATCCCATCGCTTGGTTAGTCTCCATTCCTTCAATCCCCACTCCTTCAGACAGTCTATACAAGCTTTGGTCTGGCCAATCCCCACCAAGGGAGCTGTCAAGTTGCCCTGCACACGTTTTTATCCCTGTTTTCTTTTGTATCCAGTGTTGGGCATTCCCATCCATTTCCTGCTGTTGTGTTGCTTCGTAAGCAGGAGTCTTGCATTAGGAAAACTTGTCTACTCTGGATGAAAGACCCTCTGACTGACATAGGCCCTCAGGGGGCACAATTCTGCTTTTTTGCATTCTCAGATTTAAAATTCCACACCCCATCTTACTTCAGTTTGGGGAAGATTCTCTCCCTGTTTCAGTCTTTCTGAGGACTCTGGTGTCCTCTCTGAGTACTCAACCCTCTTTCCACTCATGTCTGTCAAAAACTCCCTGCACTGCCTGAAGTAAACAACGGTGAACTACATTCAAGTCACAGATTTGCTAGCAAGGACCCCAAATTTCTCTGCAGTTCCCCTGACATTCAAGGAGACACAAGCACCAACTATGAATACTATGTAGAGAATTTAAAAGTATATAGAGCTCAAGAAAAATCAGGAAGCTTTGTAAATGTGCACCCAATTCCTTGTATCTTCTTTCAACTTTTTTTTTCTGCATTCTCAGTTGTTTGGAGTTTTAGTTCTATAACAAATGGAGGAGTTTCATGGAGATCAGGGAGATATTGCTATTCTTAGAAATAAATGGTGATTATAAAGAGACATTAGGTTACCTTCATTGTTCAAGGAGACTGAAGGGCAAGTGTTAAAAAGAATTCATGCTGCTTCTTTGCAGACCAATTTATTATTTTTAAATGGTTTCATTAGTCACAGACATGAGCATATTATTTACACTTGAATAAACTTGCCCTTTTAAAATTGAGAAGGGAATTAAATCCAAGACTTTATTATATATAAAATATTCCTTTTAGCAAAGTTATTTTTATCCATCTAAAGATGATATGCAGTTTGTCTATTTTCTAATTTGGAACTCAGATAATTCAATGATGATAATAACAATAATACTCCTTACACTCGCTTAGTTGAAGCCAGTGAAAATAGAAAATCCAAGTTGCCGTTTAGCATCTAATCACTGGGAAAATATTTCAATAGTTTGTGTGACTTTTCAAACTATTATTTTCACAGCAACTATTGTTGAAAAGTTAGAAATACAGTACAGTTTTAAAAACATTTATGCTTACAGGGATTAGAACAATTTAGAATCAATTCAATGATTCAAACAAACCTACTATTTTTAAGGGCTACAGGAAAAGGGAGGTCTGGAAATTGTGTTCAGCATAATTTCCCCAATAAGAATTATGAGTGTGTATTACATAAAGTTAACCCTGTATCCTTTCCACCTCACTACAACAGGCTAGGTCACATCCATCTTTTAAAAAGTTTCAATCCCAGGACTGACTAGATAGCACAATGGGCAGGGAACTTGTTTCACAAGTGTACAGTCTGGAGTCCTATTTGGTCTCCCTAGTCTGGCCAAGACTGAGTCCCGAGTGCAGAGCTAGGAGTAAGTTGAAGCATCGCTGGGCGTTGCCTAAAAATCACGAATATCACGAAATCCCGTTAATCACTGATTTCTCAGGTGGGCTCATTAACATCTCATTTCGTCCTTTCCCTGAGATCTTAGAAGTCTATCTCGACTTGGCCCTCCTAAGGAAGTTGCACTGGGGGCTCTTCAGGGTCAGGGGAATGAGATCCAGCTTGTTACTGGATTTTGCATATGAATACACCATGGGAAGCTTGCAAGGCTGTCCCATGTGGGCAGGAAACTCTCAGAAGATTGCCAGTTTCTCCTAGAGGGAGAAGTAGACTAAAGATATCGCTTCTGAGAGCTTGCTTTTAAGTCTTTCTCTGGATGTTGGTCGTTGATGGGATTACACACACCTGGGTTCCTCTGACGGTACCTTCATGCGTGAGGCCTGTCGAACGTGTGGAGAGGGGCCTCCAGCATGGCTGTAGCTAGGTTCTGGTGGTCTTCGGCTGCCGGGAGCTCTGCTTGGGGTGGGGAGGGAAGCTGGAGCCCATCCCCTCCGAGGGGCCCCGGAGAAGACAGCCAGGCGTGCGGGCAAGAGACTCTCTGCATCACTCTCTTCTGAGAGCTTGCTTTTAAGTCTCTCTCTGGATGTTGGTTAATGGTTGCCTAAAAATAAAAATAAATAAATAAATAAAAATAAAAATAATATTTTTTAAGTCTCAATCCTTATCCCTCTGTTAACTACAGAATAGAGCATAAAGCCCGGGACACCAGCTAATGTCATTGACTTCTGTTTCCTCCACTCTAGTATCTTTTTTCATGGTCGTGGCTTCGCAACAGCTCTAATCCAATTGTGCCAATGATCTGCGACTTCCACTGCCCCCACAAAAGTTAGAATCTTCCACAATTTACTGTCTACTTACAAGTGGTGTGAGTTAAAAGGCATGTGATTAATGATGGTTGGACAAAAATTGTAATAAGCAATTTAAATACTCTAATTGGGCAAAATATACGATGCTTCAGAATCCATTGCATGTTTGAATCCTTTGCTCACATATTCAAATCCTGCTGTGCCTAGGTAATGTAAGGGTGACACTGATGCCATGACAGGTGGAAGAAATCGGCAAAATCAGGTAGGCCTCAGGTTCAGTTCCTGGAACTGAAACAGTCTCAGTTTCTCAGCAATGAAACAATGTGCAACTGCTCAACCTAAGTGCACCTGGGAAACTTCCTGGGCTCGGCAAGTGGGCTTAATCAATCATTTCTTACAACAGCCCAGAAATTGCCTTTTGCTAACCCTAAAAGAAGGAGTTGTATTTGTAACCATAAACTGCTAGTGGAAACTATTTTTTACCTATTGCCTGACCACTATTACCCTAGACACTTGCCAAGATGCCTTAGTTTGGTAACTAAGTAAGATTTCTTTCTGAAACAATAAGGCATGTACTGCTTATGTAATCAAACCCTATATAAACTGCTTGCTGCCTGAAGTCGGAGTTGCTATCAAAAGACCACTCTGTGGGGAGATAGTTGACCCCGGTATACTGGAATAAAACTCCTACTGCTTTTGCATTATTGAGTTAATGTCTCTGTCCATCTTGCCGTTTGGGAACCCAGAATCCCAGGTTTAACAGGTAATATATGTAATATCCAAACTTCACCACATTAACTCCCTTAAATATATTGTTCTCTCATTTTGGAGCCTCTAGTACTTCTTATATTTTTTTTCTATAAGCAACTCATATTTTCTTCTAATCATCTTTCATTTTCTTAGGTAGCACTGTCATCTGGTTGTTCATCGATTTGCTCAAGCGGGCACCGGTAATGTTTCCATTGTGAGACTTGTTGCTATTTTTGGCATATTAAATATGCCACGGGTAGTTTGCCAGGCTCTGCTGTGCGGGCGGGATACACTCTTGGTAGCTTGCTGGGCTATCCGAGAGGGACAGAGGAATCGAACCCAGGTCGGCCATGTGCAAGGCAAATGCCCTACCTGATGTGCTATCGCTCCAGTCCCTTTTCTTAGGAATCATTTTATAAAATTTTTAAATATCATATGGTAGTCACTCATTATATTAACTAAACTGGTCAAATGGTTTATCTTTATATGCTAAACTTCACATTAGACTCTTTGAGACCATGATGCATTAGGTATCACCTTTTTTATCCTCTTGTCTCATATAGGAGTTAGCACGTTTAATTAATATTTATTAAAAAACTGATTTTAGTCATATCTATTTCTGTAATCTGTTTGTGATTTTTCATTATCAGGTGAATAAAAAAAAGACTATTTCATATAAACTATTTTAATACATGAAATACTATATAAAATGCTATATATTGAGACTTTGTTAGCACAGTCTCAATATATTTTTGTGTACAATTTCCCAGGATAAGACCAATTCCAAGATGAGATTTTGTGAGATATTTTTTGATATATTTATGTCAAATTCTTTTCCCAGCCACTTTTGTGGTCTCAGCCTAGCTAATTCTCTCATAATTCCACTTCTACTATAATTAGTTGTAAAGAATCCTGCCTTCTTATAATTACTTATTAAAAATTCTGCCTTCCCCAGTCAATGATGAGTCCCTTGGCACTAGAGTTGTTTTATTCATCGAGACTGTCTAAGGGTTAGCCCCTTGCGGATACTGAGTAAAGCATCTATAGAATGCCTGATATTTAGAGACTGAAGGAAAATAATTTAGAGGATTCTTCCAAGAAAGAGTTCACAGAGATTTTTTTTAAAAAAGCTCTTGGTAAATAGATGCTATTTGTTTTGAAAGAAAAATATTTTTCTTGTTTGTTTTCAATAGTAGGAAAGTCCTAAAGCCTTTTGAAATAGTCATATTTTTAGACTGTATTGACATAATCTATAATGACTAGGTCCTTCATCCTAATGCAACTAGCCATCTGCTGCCAAACTCTATCTGCTTCCAATAATTCAGAGTTGTTTTTCAGACCCCAAAAAGCCTTAAAAATATTCATCCAATTCCTTTCATTTTACTTATGAGGAATCAAAAATCCAAAGAACTTCCACAACTTTGAAATTTTAATAAGCAATAAAGTGGGGAAAACATAATCACTTTCTATTTATCCAAATGGTTAATGTCTTCAAAAGTATCAGTAATTTAATGATACTGTCAATTCAATATATTTTAGATGCAGTCAGACTTTAATTGAATGTCTGCTAGAATTATATAAAATTATATTGATGTTTCACTAATATGTGTTGCACTGAACATAACAAAAATCTCCCCAAAACATGAACTTACTTCTCGTGTTGTTAAAAACACTCCAGTTTAATTACCTTTAATTTAAAGTTAGAATTTAGAACCTCTGCTCTTGCCTACACATTGATTTTACTTGCATTAAAAAAGAACAACAATTATCTTGAATCATTGATGTATATTTGTAAATCACAAATGGGGCTCTTTTCTTTTGTTTGTTTTTTGAGACTAATTATGTTAATGAATTCAAATATCAACAGTGTGAAGAACAAGTTGTAAAATGGAACAAACAAGGGATCCCAGGAATTATTTTGCCATTTTCTGCAAGATCCATCATGCCCTTCATACTATAATGCCATTTGAATCATTCTCTGGTGCAGATGGCAACAGAGTGAGTTTTTGGCATTTTTCACTCTGGGTTGTCGTTTTGTTGTTGTTTCATTTTATTTCAGAATACTGCATAGGAACAGATGCGTAAGTTTGCCAAAGCAAATGTACACTGACTTCCAACATTTACCTTTTGTTCCTTCGTCCACAGTATTTAAATCATCTTTTTTATAAATCTCAGTTAGAGTATAATAGTACCAATAGTAATATCAGACTTGTTTGTCAATGGGTAGAATCCTGCTACATGGTTCATCTCTAAGCCTGAGGATAGCTCAGTTAAGCACGTGACTTGCAGATATTGAGGTTATGAAAGTCCTTAGCTCGGCTACACATGCTCAGTGTGACCCTAGTAGCAGCACCTGGTGCTCAGAGTCACCGTGGAATGTTCTGTATCCAATACCCTCCTGTACATGTGGATGTCATAGGTTAAAGTGTGCAGACTCCAAAGAGCAATGAAACTGCATGTGTGAGCATCACGGCCAAGTGTCCAATGCCCAGTCAGCACAACAATGAAGGGGTTAGGGGAGGGGAGTATATTATTTTCTCTTAGAAGGGAGAATTATGAGAAGTTCATTAAAAACTGTGTATCTCCTGATTCCCTGGCAGGGACCCATAAAGCTGAGTAACTAACCACCTTCTTTGAATAGTAGACATCATCTTTGAATAGCCTTAAGTAACGCCAGAGGAATAAGAAAGGGAAGGTGTGTTGAAAAGTTATCAAAAGGTATAATAAAATGATTTCAATTCTGCCTTCTCCAATGATTGGAAATTCAGTAGAAGAAAGGGATATTTTTAGTATAAATAAACATTTAAAAGTAATGTTTTTTTTTTTTTTATTTTCAGGGCTATTTCCATGGCATCAAGTTCTTTCCAAATACCATCTTTCCAAACACTTTGGGGGTCAGGAGTCTTCCTCCCTTTCATTTTTCTGAAGAAGTATCATAATTCAGAAGTTAATTTGTTCAATTATTTCATAAAATCTGTCCTTCAATTCTGGGATCAATCCAATGATAAATTTGTACCCATAACTTTGATGTAGTACTGCTTTTGGTGAGTCCCCAAGTTAAGTTTCTATCATGTATAAGATAAAATTCTATATTGAGACGAAAGAAAGGGGGAACATTAAAGTAAAAGCAAACTCCAAAGCCCTTGAGGACAGCCAGTGAAGACTTCTAGATATACTCAAAAGCATCTTGAAATGAGAGATTCTCTGGATTTCAGAGTTTTCTCCTGTCTTTAGATATTTAGAAAAACTGCCCAAGGCTGGTATAGACACATCACGGTGGTGGCTTCTCTGAAGTCAGTGGAACATTTCTCATCTCGCAGTTGCATGATTTTAGAAAAAGGACAAATTCTTCTCAAATGCATCAATGTCTTGCAGTATGCATAACTTTTCTAGAAAAAAAATAATAGTATGATTTGCATCAGAAAATCTGGTGATTATAATACTAACTGCAAAAGTGTTTTGTGTCCCATAAGATACTATATGCATCAAGGGTTTGACACAATACTGGATACATAATGCACATATAGAAAATGCTATTTGTTTTAAGGAAAGAAAAGCCAGCCTGGGTTGAAGGGAGATCTCAACTCACTGATCACCTGCTTTGCATGATGGACACACAGAGCTGGGAGCAGCCTCTGGGTACCACCGAGTATGGTTGCCCAAACAAACAGCCCCAAAGAAAGCTGTGTTAATCCTTAGCATAGTATGCTTCATGGAAGAATAAAAAACAATTCTAAACCTTGTAATATTACCTCTCATCCCTAATGGCATAAAAATAAAACATTTGTCAGTCACAAAAACTAAGAGGACTTATTATTTTCGTTTCTTGAAATCAGGTAGAAACATTGCTTTTCATCATTTATTTAAAAATATTTTGAGCATAATCAGTTGGTAAGATTCTGAGCCGAGGAACTGGAGAGATTGTACAGCAGTAAAGGCGCTTGCCTTGCATGTGGCTGACCTGGGTTTGATATCCAATACCACATATGTTTCCCTGAGCCCTGGCAAGATTAATTTCTGAGCAGTCAGGAGTAAGCCCAGAGCCAAGAGTGTATCCACCCCAATTTGAAAGAAAACCCCCCAAACAAACCCAAAAAAGTCTCTACTGATTAGTGAGCAAGGCACTGATAAATTCTATGTAGATATAGTTAGGTGCTATATGAGCTATTAGAAAATAAAACAATCCCCCCAAATGATGTATGTTTTGCAAATTTAGTGAACATCACATAATGCATGTAAAAAGATTATTTTAATGAAAAGGAGAATTGGCATCAATGTAAAAGAACATGGTCATGAGCCAGTTTCAGATTGTTTGACTCTTGGTGCTCCTCTAAAGGCAGTGTGGCCATTTCTCACTGGTGCTGGTTCCAGTAAGGCTGCAAACATATCACACCAATAAATGGTGAGATATAAGTAAAAGAGGTGATAGAGGAGAATTTGCTGGAGGGGCCTTGCCTGGATTTCAAGAATTGACAAATCTCAGGAAGCGTCAAGCGGGAGTGAACACCTGAATTCACTTTGAACCTCCAGGCGGTGAGGCGGAGTCAGTAAGACAAGCAGTCTCGCACAAGGTAAATCTTGCTTCATTAAACACTTCAGGTTACTTCATCCTGAAAGCATCATTGTCAGCAAGACCAGTAATTAAAAATTCACCAGTCTTTATATTTACATAATGTTTGCTGAGTATGCAGATATTATGAATTGATTAACATGAGGCTACACCCTGAGGTTAAGGCAAATAATTTTTTTACTATAAGGCCAGGCATTAGCATAATGAATATTAACTGGCTTTTGAATTATGTTCATTTTTGGCTAAGTAAAGAAATACAAAACAAGGAGCTGAAGAGATAGAACAGTGGGTAAAGTGCTTATCCTGCATTTAGTTGACCCAGATTTCATCCTGGGCACCCCATATGGTTCCTGCTATCTGCCGGAAGTGATCCCTGAGCTCAGAATCAGGAGTAATACCTGATTATTACTGGGTGTTATCAAAAATAGAGAAAACAAACAAACAAAAAAGAAATTCACAGTAAAAAAAGAGTGGAAGGTGGGAATATATCAACGGATTTGTTATCCCTTTAAACTGGGAAATAAAAATAAAATAATGTTGAAATAATTTTACATATTTTATATGAAATGTGCATATATCATTTAAGCAGAAATGATAGATAATATATATGATCTGAATAGGAAGATGGATTAACATGTGCTAGTATCTTTGAAATAGTGAAGTTACTAGTGAAAGCAATGTGATCTGTGATTACCATCTGGTGGCAATATTCTGGAATTGCAAAAATTCAATTACAGACTCAAAGTAAACTTGCTATTTCAACCCATTTGCTTGATGCATATGTTACAGATATTTATTATTACAAACACCAGCTAAAGCATACAAATGGTTAAAATTCATAAAACTGATTTTACATACATATATCTAAGGCCAATTGAAATAGGTTTAATCAAATCTTATAGCAAAATCAAAATAGATCTGAAAGTAAATACAATGTTTTAGCTGAATTAAATTACAAAGAATTGAACATAAAAATATAAATCTTGTGCAGTTTGCCATTATACTTTACAATATTAAGCTTTATTAGTTTGACTTAGATGTAAAATAAGTAAAATTGGTGTTGAAATTTTAACATAGATAGGATAATGTTACTATAAGAATATATGTCAGAATATTCTATTCTTTACTTTTAAAAATTAATTTATTTTTTAAATTGAATCAGTGAGATACACAGTTGCAAAGTTGTTCATAGATTGGATTTCAGTAGTGTAATGTTCCTATACCCATCCCTTCATCAGTGTACATTTCCCATGACCAATGTCCCCAGTTTCCCTCTGACCTCCACGTCCCCGCCTGCCTTTAAGGCAGGCACTTTTCTTCCTCTGTCTGTCTGTCCATATCTCTTTTTCTCTCACTCTCTCTTTCCTTTTGGAAATTATGGTTTGTGATATAGATTCAGAAAATTCAGAAAGGTTATCAGGTATATCACTTTACTTGCTTTCAGTACTCAGTTCTTCTTCAAAATGATCATTTCCAATTATTATTCTCATATTGGTCCCTTCTCTATCCTAATGCCCTTTGCCACCAGACACTCTGTGGCAAGCTTCTAATCATTGGCCAGTCCTCCTAGACCCTGTTTTCCAAGGACTTGGATATTAGTCTCATAACATATGTTATATTTTATATCCCAGAAATGAATGCCATCGTTCTATATCTGATCCTCTCCTTCAGACTCACTTAACTTAGCATGATACTCTCCATGTCCATCTATTTATAAGCAAATTTTATGACTTCATTTTTTCCTAACAGCTTTGTAGTATTCCATTGTGTAGATGTATCACAGTTTCTTTATCCAGCTGTCTGTTCCCGGGCACTCCAGTTCCTTCCTGATTCTGGCTATTGTAAACAGTGCTGCAGTAAGCGTAGAAATGCAGGTGAGGTCTCCACTGTGTGTGTTTTTGATCCACCAGGTCATATATCCCAGAAGTGGTATTGCTGCATCAAGTGGGATCTCAGTTTCTAGTTTTTTCAGGAATGATCATATTGTTTTCCAAAAACTGGACCAGTCAGCATTCCCACCAACAGTGAATGAGAGTTCCATTTTCCAAACATCCATGCCAACACTGGTTGCTCTTGTTCTTTTTGATGTGTGTAAATCTCAATGGTGTGAGATGATATCTCATTGATACTTTGATTTGCATCTCCCTAATGATTTGTGATGTAGAGCATTTTTATGTGCTTTTAAGCAATTTAAATTTCTTCTTTGAAGAAGTTTGTGTTCATTTCTCCTCCTCATCTTTTTGATGGGGTTGGATGATTTTTCTTGTTAAGTTTTACCAGTGCCTTTTATACCTTTGATATTAAACTCTTATCAGATGAATACTGGTAAATAATTTTTCCCAGTTCCTGGGCTGTCTTTGTATTTTAGTCACTATTTCTTTTGAGGGGCAGAAGCTTCTTAGTTTACTGTAGTCACATTTGTTTGTCTTTGCTTCCACTTGCTACATCAGTGGTGTTTCACCTTTCATGATGCCCTTAGCTTCAATGTCATGGAGGGTTTTGTATATTTTTCTTCCATGTAACTTATTAACTTGGGTCTGACATTGAGATCCTTAATCCATTTGATCTGACTTTTGTGTATGGTTTTAGAAAGAGGTCTGTGCATTTGAATCCCTTGTAGGCATCTCCTAGGACCCAGTTCATCCTGGATCATGTCGGCACTGCCCCTGCTACCACGACCACAACTGCTGTGGGTGTGTTAGTGTGTGTGTGTGAGGGGGTGGTATGAGTGGTGGGAATTGATTTCAAAAGCAAGCATTGAAATAGTTTCATCAGAATACTTTAAAAAGCAAATTTGCCTGTCATAATTATTGTGCCCTTTCGCCAACTCATTAAATATCATAACCTAATGCTAGCTTTGACAATTGTATTACTTGTATCACTTGTCACCTCGTTGATCTTTGATTTGTTCGAGCGGGTGTCAGTAATGCCTCCATTCTTCCCTGTTGTGTGCTAGTGTAGCCCAATGGCATCTGCTCGTCCCAGGAACACAAAGCGCTTTGAACTATTTGTTCAGGGATTTGACAAAGAAGTCTGACCATTTCATAGGTGGGCAGCCATGCAGTTTTTTGACGTCCCATAGAATTCAATCAGTAACATCTCTAGTCCAGTGGTTGTCTCTGAATCGCATTACTTGTCTGGCCCATCTGATTTTTGATGCCTTGGCAAACGAGACAGTGTCCCTGATTTTTCATCATCAATGGAGGTGGGAACTCCGAATTCCTTCTCTCACTTGAGTCAAACGTGATACTCCAAGCATAGCTCTTTCAATTCCTCTTTGGGATACCTGAATAGTGTTCTCATCCTGTTTTCATAGGGCCCAGGTCTCTGAGGCATATGTTAATGCAGGAAGAACAGTGGAGTCAAAAATATGTGCCCAGAACCAGAGGTTCTTCGTCCTCTTAACAACTACTTTGATGCTCTTGAAGGTGTTCTCCACTGCTCTCTTCCTCCTGCTCAGTTTTGTTGCCAAATTGTCCCTCATGTTGAGTTATTGACCCAGGTACACATAGCTACTGCCTTCAGAGATGTTCGTTCTGTTGAAATCAAAGGGAACATCAGGGACTAGTTCATTTTTCATGAACATTGTTTTGGTGAGATTCAGCTGCAGTCTGACCTTTCCACACTCGGGTTCAGAGTTGGCTAGCATTTGTGCCACTTGGCATTTGGCTAATGTTTGGTATTGTTAGAATGATGTCATCAGTGAAGCAGAGGTGGTATAGTTGCTGACTGTCATTCCTTCCCATTCCAGTCGTCAAATAACGTTCTCAAGGGTGGCACTGAAGAGTTTCAGTGAAATGGTATCACCCTGCCGAACCCCTCTTTTTATTTGTATCACCATTCTACAAGGAAGTGATCATTTTCACTTCCTTGAAGAATGGTGAGATCCTGGTGATGAATCCGTAATACAGCTTGCAGAGGATCCTGATGTAATGACAATTATAATATTTTTTTTTAAAAAACGTGTAAACAAATTTATTATAATGTGAGATAAAATGTATTTGTAATTTATATTGGTGACAAAGTTGCAGTTCATTATGCCACTGGGCAAGTCACATTCTTTGGAGATGTCGTATTTTAAATATGTGTGATGTCAAAAAATAAATTTGTAGTCATTTATGAGGATATAAACGCTTTTTAGTATTTTGGGGATAAAATAAAAAGAATCTAAAGGATTATGGAAACGTAAATGGTTTTAATAAACTCAGTGAAGTAGATATCGAAAGTGAGACAAGTCTAAGATTTTGAATAGGAAAGCCTAAAAACAAAAAAAAAATGGTGATGTTACAGAAATGAAGTTTTTAAATTGTGATGGATATTAAGAACATGATTATTGGGGCTGGAATGATAGCACATCAGGTAGGGCCTTGCACAAGGCTGACCCGGGTTCAATTCCAAGCATCCCATATAGTCTCCCGAACACTGCCAGGAGTGATTCCTGACTGCAAAGCCAGGAGTAACCCCTGAGAATCGCCAGGTGTGACCCAAAAAGAAAAAAATCATAATTATTAACTTAACTTTAAGGATATAATTATTTTATCCTCTTATTTACCAAACAGTTCTCATTTATGCAAGAAAGTATAATATTGGCTCAGATCAAGGTATTTTAGGTAGAGGAAGAATGAGAGGGTAAAACAAATGTTGCCTTAATTGAATGTTTTCAAATATATAACATTACAGGGAAAAGAGATGTAGGCAGTTGGACAGGGAATGGTCCCCATGGCAATGGAATTCCTGGAAAGTAATAACCATCTAATCCTAAGGCTGTCCATACCCACCTTGTGAGCTTAGTAACCAAGCTTTGATAAGACATTTACCTGGACCTAGCCCAGACCACCAGGGCAGGTTGGACCCACCCTCCCAGAGAAGCTCCAGCAGGAGCAAAGGTCAAGGAAAGGAGTTTCAGTGAAGACTATCCAAGCTCTATTCCCTTGCCACCACCTGAGCAATGGCCTCTTATCTAGGTAAAAAGTGCCACAGGGGGCAGTTTGGAGAAATCCTGTTAGAGTCAACTGGAACAAAGGGTTTGTGAGCAAATACTGTCCAAGTCTGCGTGCTACTTGTGTCCATGTTGCAAAACACATATGGTGCCTGAACATGTGTTTCCTCCATCTCTCGTCTTGAGATGTATTCTGGGGTGCTCTGCTACCTTTCGAGAAACCCACATTCTCTTGAAAGTGGGTTTGTCTCTTTTGCTTCCTCTTTTCCCTTCTTCAAAAACTCCAACGAAACTCTGTTTTTGTTTCACTGCACATCTTCTCCTGAAATTCTTTTCTCAGAGAAAGAGAAGGACCCAGAAAGCCTGGGGAAAGCCTAGGACTGCTTTTCCTTTCCTGTGAAAAGCAAGTCCTTGTTCCAGCCTGAGAAATTGGGTGGTGGGTATGAGCTCCCAGGCAGACCAAGTGAACATCAGGTGTGGCTTGATTATTGCCTAGAGGGGCTGGGGGAACTCTGGGCTGTGCCATGAAAGGCTCATTGCAGACTTGATCAGTCCTAGTCTTGCCAGCATGTTCCGGGTGGTAGAGGGGAATCAGGAAAAAGTGGCTCTCTTTCTCTTTTCAGCTTCACATAAACCACTTGTTGGGAGATGGGTGTGTGGGTGTATATGTGTGCGGGGGTGGGTAGGGTTGGTGCGAATTGACTTCAAAAGAAAACATTGTAATAGTATTATCAGAATACTTTAAAAATCAAATTTGCATGTCGTAATCACTGTGCCCTTTCACCAACTCATTAAATACCAACACCCAATGCTATGTTTGACAATTACGATAATTAAAAAAATGAGTAAACAAATTTATTATAATGTGAGATAAAATATATTTACAATTTATATTGGTGACAAAATTGCAGTCCATTATTTCTTGAGCAATTTACTGAAATCTCAAATCACACATCCAACTATGTAAAAATTCCCAAATATACTATATTGCTACTGTATTATGCCTTCCAACATCAATTCTATCTGCATTTCTAGTAAAACTTAAAAGACACAACACATTATACATTTTAACAAATAGATAATTGAAAGTATTAAAAATAAATTTGTAAATTGGGGATGTGCATAATCAAGCATGAAAAATTTTTAATAGCAGATTATAAAAAAGTTTCTAGGTGAAGGCTTTAGCAAGTGATGTGCGTGTTATAATAATATAGGAAGGAAGATGAATTTTGCACCTTAACCTGAAGCTTGAGCTGGAGCACACTTTTCTGGAAGCTGGTCAACAGATGTTATTTTAAAATGGCCGGGGGCTACCAACCCACGAAGGGAGACTTTTGTTACTTAAGCTATATGAAATGGGTGACTTTGAAACTGGTGAAAAGAAGCATTTGGAAAAGGGAAGAGGTCGTTCTTGATTGCTTGTCTTTACCCTCTCCGTAATTTTGAACTATAATCTAAAGGGTTTAAGTAATGTTGTCAGATCAGTCTATCTGCCTCTTTGTCTGTTTTTTTTGCTAGAAAGTCTCTGTTCTAGGGATCTTCACATCCTCTCCTTTGGCACTCTCAGCACATCCACCTCTTACTGCTTTTGGATTGCCACCAACTCTTACCATCAAGGGCGTGAAAATGTGTGCCAGGTGAAAACATCCAGTTTTGTGGTTTTGTTTCCTATTTACATATAGGCAGGTCTATAACTGGTGTTTCCTAGGTGGAGGCAGGGAAAGGGCAAGGAAATGCATTACATGTAGAGGAAAAATGGATCTGAATGTTTTATGAGAGCATAAGCATCCTTTATTATTCCATCTGGGTCTTAGCAGAAGTACCATTTAAATCTGCCTGGACAAGCCCTTTAAATACTCTAGCTCCAGAAATCCAGTGATGCTTCTTTAGCTGGTCAGCAACAGAAATCTGAAAAAATGACACCCAGTGATATCAGTGCAGGTCAATAATAGGGGATTAGAGGGAATAATAAAAGACATAGTAAGGAAAAGGCAATAATTGGTATTCCTGCTTACAATAGCCAGAATCTGGACAAAACCCGAGTGCCCAAGAACAGATGACTGGTTAAAGAAACTTTGGTACATCTACACAATGGACTACTATGCAGCTGTTAGAAAAGATGAAGATGAATTCATGAAATTTGCATATAAGTGAATAAACATGAAAAGTGAAACGAGTCAAAAAGAGAGGGACAGACATAGAAAGACTGCACTCATTTGTGGAATGTAAAGTAACAAAATGGGAGACTAACACCCAAAGATAGTAAAGATAAGTACCAGGAGGCTTGCTCCATGGCTTGGAAGCCGCCTCACATGCTGGGGGAAAAGGCAGCTCAGATAGATAGAGAAGGGACCACCAAGTAAAGGGTGTTTATGGGCCCACTTGGAATGGGAGATGCATGCTGAAAGTAGACTAAGGACCGAACATGATGGGCAGTCAATACTTGCATTGAAGACCACAACAACCTAAAGGAGAGAGAGAGTAGTAGGGAATGTGCTTGTCACAGAGGCGGAGTGGGGGATGGCGGGGGGAGTGGAGGGGAATGGGAGGAATACTGGGAACATTGGTGGTGGAGAACAAGCAGTGGTGGAGGGATGGGCACTCAATCATTGTATGACTGAAGTCTAAGCACAGAAATTTGTAGGTCTATAACTGTATCCCATGGCAATTCATTAAAAAAAAAATGAATGGGTATTCTTCATAAACTCAAGGTGTTTAATGACAGATCATACCCACTTATAACAAATACACTCAGTAGTCCTTAAATAGCAATGTATATATATACATATATATATTATATCTTATAACTATATTAGTAAGTTGTATTGACCCTGTGAATACCAGTAGTATAACTCTCCCATAGTGATAAGTGAAAGAAGTGATACTGGAAATAATGGTGACAGGATGTAATTTTAAATGAGATTGGGCAGATAGATATTTGTGAAAAAAATGTTTTAAAGATAGTCATGAAGGGTTGGGGAAAGAACAATCCAGAGAAAGAGAATAGCAGATGCAAAATTCCACAAGATTGAGATATTTGTAGAACATGCCTGTCATATCAGGTGATACATGTTTTACTGAATGGAAACTTTTAAAAATTAGGTCATAGGGGAAAAGAAATTGTTCTGTCCTGTGGAATTTCCTAAGATTTAGAAAGCACTTTGGATTTCATTTCAAGCATGATGAGTACATTTACCAAATAATTTTACACATAATTGTAATCAATCCCTGAATTTAAACTGTGCAAGTGGTCTTTTCACAGGGCCTGTGAGAAGCAAGGGATCCACAGGGCAGTGGACTGGACTGTGATAGAAGGATTTGGGTCCTTTAGTGATAGCTCAGGGATTGGACAGATGGGAATTTGTATTCCTAAAACATATTGTGTGGACCATGTTAGCTCAAAGAAGAATAAAAGTAAGAAACTCAGGATCTGATATATGTTTTAAAAAGTCAACTTTGGATCTATAGAGGTAATAGATTCTGGCCTAGACTTTGCCCTGAGGAATCAAATATGGATGTGACTGTCATTGTCAGGAGAGACAGTGAAAGTGATGATGGCACAACAGATGTCTTAAATAGTATTGTTTCATTCCTCATCATTTCATTGTAAAATTGATGCAGAATAGTGCCCTATTATATTGACTATAATAAGGGAAAATGGACAAACTAACATCAACCGCTAACATTTTAACAGATGACCTAACAGTAACTCAAAAAGATAAAAATACTTGGTTCTCTAGGACCTTCATAGGCCTTACAACATAAAATAAAAATAAGAAATGATAGTAGGAACACTGCCTAATTTACTGGTTTAGTGTTTGAATAACTAGAAGCTAGATGTCCCTGGTTTAATTTTGAATTCATTCAAATTTCTATTTGCCTCCATAAATTCATTTTCCTGAATGGATTTATATTTCCTAGTCCAGCTGGCAAAAACTCTTTTTGTTGTAATGGATTTGCAGAGGCATCATGACAAGTAAGAAAATAAAAATAATTAAAATAAATAGTTTTCATTATCCAAACGCAAACTAATACAACACAGGGAGAGCCAATATCATCTTTCCCTATTATTTAATCAACAGATATTAAGTATGTCAAGCTGTATAACAGAGGAAAATGAGAAATGGTGACAACAGTGATGTGCATTGAAAGGACAAGTCTGAATTTCTGCACATGAAAATATCTAATTTAGGAGAGATATAAATACTGTTAGTGTTCAAAACTTATTGCTAAAGAAACTTGAAGTCATTTTAAAAATAAGTTTTACATCACAACAATTTGAGAGTAATAGGAATGATCCAAAAAGAGCAGAGTGTTCCCATAAATCCAAGAAGTTTCTCCAGTTATTAATATCTTCATGGAAGACTTCTTTGTCACAATTAATGAAGTAGTATTGATACACTGTTATTACCTCAAGTTTCTACTATACAAATATTTTCTTACTTCTTACCAAAATATGTTTTCTTTCCATTTCTTTTATTCTTCTTCTTCTTTTTTTTTGGTTTTGGGGTCATACCCAGCAGTGCTCAGGACTTACTCCTGTCTCTGCACTCAGAGATCACTCCTGGCCCTGCTTCAAGGAGGGGTATGTGTGTTATATGTGGTGTCAGATATTAAACCCCTATTTAGCTGTGTGCAAGGAAAGTGCCTTCAATACTACACTATTGCTCCCTTTGTTTGGAGAGGTTAGACCATTCCTGGCTCTGGCCAGGGCTTACTTTCTGTGCTCAGGGGTCACTCCTGGTACTGCTTACGGTCCATATGTGATTCTGGGGATTGAATCTGGGTCAGCCATGTTAAGGCAAACAACTATACTCTCTTTACTATCTCTCTGACATCATGTTTTCTATTCTGGCATACTTCCCAGAATACCACATCTGTTGAATCATCATGGCAAGTTATCATGACATATTGCCGCTGATGTCTGGTCAATCTTGGAGATTATTGGTCTGGCATTTTATTAAAAAAACCCTCTGTCTATGCCTGATATTTTTCTCAAGATTTAAATAGAATAAGTTTTTAATTTTTTTGTAAGACAACTCAGGTATAGGGCTCCTTTTTATATGATAAATAAATAACATATAAAAGGTATTTATTTTGATAAAATTTTATCATATCATATTATGATATTTATTTATCTGGTAAATAAATATCATAAAAGAATAAATATGTATTTGCCGTGCATCATTAATATTGAAGCCCTAATCACCATGCATTGCCTTATCCCCTGTACTCTCTCCCTCTCTGCATTTATATTTTAAAAACTCTTGTCTCAGGTAAGTTGAAAGTAACAAAAATTGAATTCTACATTATGTCAATTTGCTTCTCCTCTAATGCTCTTCCTCTATGTAAATCCAAGTTTCTAAATTACATAATTTTCTTCTTCTCTAAAGTATTTATTTTAAAAAATTCCCACTTAAAAAAAATGTAAAAAAAAATAAGGGGCCGGAGCGATAGC
The DNA here is from genome assembly GCF_027595985.1 of Sorex araneus. NCBI lineage: Eukaryota > Metazoa > Chordata > Mammalia > Eulipotyphla > Soricidae > Sorex > Sorex araneus. Next base: position 312,023,762 of record NC_073302.1, on the reverse strand, counting down.
ACAGCGGGTAAGGCGTTTGCCTTGCACTCGGCCGACCCGGGTTCGCCGACCCGGGTTCGATCTCCGGCATCCCATATGGTCCCCCAAGCACCGTCAGAAGTCATTCCTGAGTGCAAAGCCAGGAGTAACCCCTGAGCATCGCTGGGTATGACCCAAAAAGAAAAAAAAATGTAAAAAATTCCCACTTGGCAGGTCTATTGGGAATGAGTTCCTTCAATTGTCGTCAGAAACAAGTATTTTGTTCTTCATTTCTTTAAATTAGTTTCACTGGATGTTTAATTCTGTGCTGGTGTTATATTTTGCTTTCTTTCAACACTTCTTATATTTCATTTACACACTTACTTTTGTGATGGTTTGTTACAAAAAAAACTAAAAATTTTGTACTGTTGCTCTAAAGATAAGACGTTGTCAACCCTCTGTGCTATACACCTTTTAATTTTAAGGTGTATGTTAGTCATATTTGATCTTTATCCTGGGTTATAGACTCCACCTTCCAAACCTTTGGGCACTCCCACTTGGATTACCCTTTAAATCTCTGTGCTCAGTTCCTCAAAGAATTAAAAAGTCATACAGGTATCATGGATTTATTATTCTGTATAATAAACCCATTCCAAACCCGAGCAGTTATGTTAAAGAAGTGACTTTTGGAAATCTAAAGGTGTGAGCTCCTTACCTTAGAGAACTGGAACTTTCTCTCACTTCCTGAATCTTCTACTCTATCCCTTTGGCTAATGATTTAATGTATGATGCCTATGACAAGATGCGTCTACAAAAACCCGAAAGGGTGCCTTCAGAGTGTTCCAAATTGGTAAAAGAACTTCCATATGCCCCCAATGAACTACAAACATCATCGGAATAGAACTATGCAAACTCAGCTAATATGAATGTGTCTCTTCATATCAAGGCAATTTATATCTTTTTATAAATAATTGATAATTTAATTCATTATCTAATCTAATGGGTTATCTGAATTCTGTGATCCAAGTTTGCAAATTAATGCAGCAGAGGAAGATGTGATGAGGATCTCTGATTTAAAGTCAGTTGGTTGGGGTTAGAAACACTTGCTACATCGTGGATGTACTATTAACATTTAAAGTGATGGAAATCTAATAAAATTTAGTACTTAATCTGTGAAATGTTATTCTATTTGAAAAAGAAAAATATCAGCATTAAATTGAATTGTTTGTTATCAAAGTAGTCTCATTGACACTCACTTGATAATGTGGAGGAAAAATCTCATACATTGAAATTGGTTATACAACTTTTCTCCTTCCCTTTTGCCCTTAGCTTCTTTCAATATTTTCTCTTCATCACCAGTTTTTGGAAGTTTCAAGCTATATTTTGGTGTAAGAATTTTGGTGTTTGGTACACTTATTATTCTCTGTTGGGCTTTTTTTTTGTATTTTTGGTTTATTTATTTCTAACAGTTTGGTATATTTTCAGTGATTGCTAATTCAAATACGTTTTCCTATATTTCTTTGACATTTTATTCTACACTACTTTTTCTATTAGAATTTCAATTGGGGACATCCTTGCTGACACTCACTTTATATATTTAAGACTATGTTCAGCCTATTGATGAGCTTCTCACATTTACACTTGTCTTCTTGATTTCTAGTTTTTCCTCTTGATTTAAGATTTTGTACCTCTGTTTATATTTCTCCCTTTTCAAGATGTTTTTCCCATTAGAACCATTCACATGTTAAATATACTTACTCTAAATACACTATCAGAGAACTTTAAAAATTATAACTATTCTAATGATTACATTGTCTTTAAAATTTAGTTTTTCTTGCCTTTCATATTTCCTTGTAATTTGTCAATGAAATCCTGACTCAATATATCATATAATAGGAACTGAGTTAAGTGAGTGTCTCTAGTAAATATCTGTAGTAATCTACCTAGAGATTTAGTTTGTTAACTGTCTGTTTTAGCTAAGCATGCAGAAAAGTTCAAAAATCCTTTTTCTTTCCTTTGAGAAAACCATCGTTGGGTTTTCCTAAATACTTCTCTTTATATAGAAATTTATGTCTTACAATGGTAGTTCATTGTTTAGTTTTGGCTTTGGCTGGAGGCACACCTGACAGTGCTCAGGATTTGCTCCTGGCTGTATACTCAGGAATGAATCCTGAGGGTGCTCGGTGGAAGATATAGGTTGTTGGGGATCAAATCTGGGTTAGCCACACATCCTACCTGCTGTTTTATCTCTGGCCCCATAGTTCATTGTTATTCACACTGTTGGTATGATGTTAAGGTATGTAGGAAAGAAGGTGTCTCATAATCTTATGCTCATTTCCTAGTATTTTAGTGGAGAGTGACTCATAGGCTCACCCCTCACCCTTTACATGATACAGGAAAACTAGAGTAGAATAGAATCTCATGGAAATTTCCTTTTTCCATGGTGGATAAAGTTTTGGGGGACTATTTTCCTCTCCAGAGTAGGAGCTTATTTTGTAAAACACCTTAGGCATATTTTACAAAGGCTACATTTCCATTTCTCTATCAGAACTGCAGAAAACTCAACTTGCTTAGTTACTGGAGGTGAAATCTAGGAAAGGAGAAGGAATTCTTCATATTGCAGTCTTTGGATTTTCTGATTCCCAAGCCAGTTCACCATTCATCTAAAAGAGTATATGATTATTACCTGCTGATGACTTTTATGGCTTTTGCTGCATGTTAAGATATTTGGAGAATTTTGTTTAAAAATATTATCATCGAAAATCTCAGCCATCACTGAATAGAAAAGACATGCATTATTGAGGTGAAAATAACTTGCAAGATGGGAAGCAAGTCTAAACTGTAGAACAAGCTTCAGGAAATAGGAAGGGAAGTCTATATCAATGTCACAAAGAGTTAGGGTGACCATAGTGTATATATAGTTAGACATTTTCCAGGAAAATTGTGCATATTTGTGATCAGGGAATAATGAGCATTTGCAATTGAACAAGAAACATAGCCACATTGTCAAATATAGAAAATAACAAAGGCATCAAGGATTTTTAATACGTCAGTGCAGACAAGGTGATGTCATTTGAAGTGCTCTCTAGTACACAGCTGCCATTTCTTTCTGTCTATAGGTATGGGTCTTTATTAACATGAAGATATTTGTGTTTTAGTCCAGTTGGATCCCAAAGAATGTAGCGGTGTAACTGATACCAGATGGGGAGGGGGGTGCAGTGTCACTGCCACTGGCCAGTTTTGTATGGCTACCTTACCTCTAACAGATCTTAGTTTTGACAAGAATGATAGAGTTTAAAATTTTTTGATTCAGGGATGGGAGTGGGGAACAAGATAGGGCATTACTAAGTGGTTCTCAGAAACTGAAATCAGCAATACCATATGGTTATTTTTGTCTTTCTGTTGATTTTGTATTTTCTGTCCACTGATAGTTTGCCCAGAGGATATTCCTGGCTTTGCTCTCATGAATCACTCCTGACAAAAATCAGGGAACAATATGGAGTGACAGGTAAAAGATTCCAGGTTAGGTGCAGGCAAGGCAAGTACTCTACCTGGTGTATCATCTCTCTGGTCCTAGCATGGTCATTGTTTAAATATCATTTCTATAGTAGTTATATCAGAAAAGATACTAAAGGTGATAATATTTATAAAAACTCAGAAAGATGAGAATGTGGAGAGTTTGAATGGAGTGATCTGTTTTCCTACTTAAGTAATTACTATTTTTTTAGCCATTCTGTAATTGTTTCTTATGTCTGACAAAGTATAAGCTTAGAATCCTGACTGTTAGATACATTAACTGAGAAAATTTAAACAAAAGGAGTACAACCTTAGTAGATAGGGCTGTGTGCTTGCCTTGCAAGCAGCAAACCAGGGTTATATCCCTGGCATCCCAGATAATCCACCAAGTACCTTCAGTCGTAATTCCTGAGTGCAGAACTTGAAGAAAGCCCTAAGTAGCACCTGGTATGACTCCAAAACAAATAAAATGTAAGTAGTCTATACTTGAATATATTCTTGTCTTTTTATGCACATTTACTGGGTTAAGATATGTACTAGATGTTTTACAAGTAAATGTTCTTTATCACATCTCACATACAAAAAGAGTTTTTGTTATTACCATTGTATATATTTTTATCTAAACTTTTACACTGGAAAGCCTCACTCATTCTGTCAGCACTGATTCTATACCCACTGTACATCTTCACTGTTCTACTTTCTTGAGATTTGTCAGTAACTTAAACAGAGGAATATTAATAACCTTAAGAACCTTACATTTGGGTTGGAGCTATAGTAGAGTGGGTAGGGCGTTTGCTTGCATGAGGCCAGCCCAGGTTCAATCCCTGGCATGCTATATGGTCCCCAAGCACCACCAAGAGTAATTCCTGAGTTCAGAGTCAAGAATAACCCTTAAGCATTGCTTGGTGTAAACCCTCCCCCAAAAAAGAAACTTACATTGTAGGACTGGAGCAATAGTACAGCAGGTTGAACTTTTCCTTGCACGAGGTCAACCTGGTCAACCTGAGTTCAATCTCCAGCATCCCAGATGGTCCCCCAGAACCTTCAGGAATGATTTCTGAGTACAGACCCAGGAGTAGCCCCTGAGCATCTCTAGGTATGACCTCAAAACTAAACAACAGCACCACCACCAGCAACATCAACAAAAACACTTTACATTCTAGAAGTGCTATAGCTAAAGGTACACAAAAGTCAAAAGTATGTCACATTTAAAAGATATACAAAAGTCAGTTGGTTCTATATAATATTTTCTTCAACTGAGCTCATATATACTGTATACATTGAAGCACAGTGGAAACAACAATGATTATAGTTTGGGACACATAAATTCAAATTCTTAAGATCAAGAAGGGATTTTAATGAGTAATTTAATTAGAAATTTCCACTCAAGAAAAGTGTCACAAAGTTTTCTATCTGAATATAAAAATTTATTCTTAAGTAGTTGGTCAACATCTTTTCAGGCAGAAGAGTCAACACTTTTTTAATATCTAAATTAGGTTGCTTTTAAAACTATTGATTGTTCTGGCATAAATATAATTTGTCTACAACACAGGGGGAAAGGGGAAGAGGTCATCTTTATTTCTTTAAATATGAAATGATAAAATGTCATGGCTTGACAGAAGAAGGGAATGCACTGGAAATTTAAATCTTAAAAGGGTCTTAGACCACGACTTTCACAGCTAATTATATCAAATACCATAAAAAAATGTTTTACAAGTTCCTAATTTAGAGACTCTTGTTCAACACATTGCAGACATGAATGACAGTTGATCATTTTCTTTTCCTGGTATCTACTCTATACTCTGCTAACAATTTACTTACGAGAAAAAAAATTTGATTATTATAATCATGACTTACATTCAAACCCTTTTTTTAAAAAATTGTATCACTTCTCATCTTGTTAATCTTTGATTTACTTGAGTGCGCGCCAGTGACGTCTCCATTCGTCTTGGTCATGTGCTAGTGTAGCCCAGTGGTATCTGCTCACTCCTGGAACACGAAGAGTCTCAAACCATTCATTCAGGGTTTTGACAAAGAAGTCTGCCTATCTCGTAGGTGGGCGGCCATTTGGTCTTTTAACATCCCTTGGTATCTAGTCAGTAACATTTCTAGTCCAGCGGTCATTTCTAAATCACATTACATGTCCAGCCATCTGATTTTTGACACCTTGGCAAACAAGACAGCGTCCCTGATTCTTGATCATCGATGGAGTTGGGAACTCCGGATTCCTTCTCACACTTGAGTGAAATGTGATATTCCAAGCATAACTCTTTTGATTCCTCCCTGGGGTACCCGAATATTGTTCTTGTCCTATTTTTGTAGGGCCCAGGTCTCTGAGGCATATGTTAGTGCAGGGAGAATGGTGGAGTCAAAAAGATGTGCCCAGACCTGAAGTTTCTTCATCCTCTTAACCACTTCTTCAACACTCTTGAATACGTTCGACATTGCTCTCTTCCTCCTGCACAGTTCTGGCGCCAAGTCGTTCCTCGTGTTGAGTTCTCTACTCAAATATACATAGCTGCTGCAATTCAGAGATGTTCTTTCCGTGGAGAGCAAATGGAACATTAGGGACTAGTTTATTTTTCATGAACATTGTTTTGGTGAGATTCAGCTGCAGTCCAACCTTTCTACACTCACGGTTGAAGTCGACCAGCATTTGTGCCTCTTGGCTAATGTTTGGCGTTATGAGAATGATGTCATCAGCGAAGCAGAGGTGGTGTAGTGGCTGACAGTCTATCTTCACTCCCATTTCTTCCCATTCCAGTCGTCGCATGATGTTCTCAAGGGTGGCACTGAAGAGTTTCAGTGAAATGGTATCAGCCTGCCGAACCCTTCTCTTTACGTCAATGATCACTTCCTTGTAGAATGGTGAGATCCTGGTGGTGAATCCGTGATACTGCTCACAGAACATCATGATGTACTGAGTTTGAACGCCCTGTTTGGCTAGGACTTCAGTGACCTCTTCAGTCTCAACAGAAAATTAGAACTAAATAAAATATAATCTCTTCTCTTTTGTAGAATATAAGGTTTAATAACATTTTAATAAGTGTTGATAAAGATTTATGAAACATAAGAATTTGTTCATGAAACAAAAGAAATATCTGCATGGCATTTAAATTCCTATGCTAATAGTGTCAAATGTTTAATAAGGCAATTTATTTTTCTTTACTCAATTTATTGTTCTAAAAGTATCAATAAAGGTGATATTTTAAGTAAATAATGAGTAGTGGAGGTGCTAAGGTATAAAATAATTTTATATTTTAATTTTACAATTAGCATTACCCAAATATGTATCATATATGAAGTCTATATGTATATATGTGCATATATGTGCATGTAATACGCATATTCTGACTTTTGGAAGAGGTGATAGATAGTTAATAGCTATTATTAAAACAATAGTGCATGAGGAACATGATATTAAAATCTATTTTTTTGGTTTCCATACAATATAGTAAGCTGCCAATGGTCAATTTTACATGGCTTTTCCTGTTTGGTTATAATATTTGTGAAAGAGATAGATACTTTTTAATTTTTTTTACTTATAATGACTTCATAACCTATTTGCTAAGATTTCCTCAAGAATAAATTCTTTAAAACACCAATTCAGCTATTAAGATTGTCTAAAAGCATAGTTGTTTGAGCTTTTACAATATGATGTTTGTGTCTCTGTTGTCTCCACCATTAAGGCCAATTTTCTTCAGATAAAAATTGTAAGAGAACACTCTAAAAGCCATTTGAAATTTCAAAATTACTAAAAGCCAAAGCAATCTCACTGAAGACGATGTTAAGGTCTTATCTACAACTGTATTGGTATGGTTTATGCAATGATGATTTTAATGATTGTGAAAGTCATGACAGTTATAGGTGAATTGAGCATGTTTTATAAAGTGATATTTTATGCATTTGAAATAGAAGATTGAGCCATTATATAATCTCATCACTTCTTATTTACCAATTTACCTTATATCCTCAATTGCAATCTGGGTCTAGGACTATTAGATACGTTACCTTATGAGTGGATATTTGCAGAATATGTGTTACTTGTAATTTGGGGAGACAGAAACTGACATTCTCTTCTGATTTCTTTGCCATTGTCATACATATGATTGACTACACAACACATTTTTATTTCTCTTTAATTCTTCATCTTTCTATGTTTGGACTTTAGCTGTGAGTTCAAATTAATAAAAAATAGAGTCACATTTTAAGATAATATTGATTCTGGAGAACATCTGAGGATGCTATGTTTTTTCCTTGAAGAATTGAGAGGGTGCAATTCTAGAGGCACCATTTGATGTCCTTCTGAAGAAAAGTTCAGGGGGTCATGAAAACCAGGCTTAATACCCCCCCAGGAAACTGCAAGTGTATGGATTCTCCATCACCCGGGGGCCAAGTGATTCTTGAAGGTTAATATAATATGCTTTTTTTCTTGACATGATCTTTCATTGCTTTTACATTTTCACAGAAATACTGTCCACACCAACACTAACTTTTCTTTATTATTTCTTATCTTTCCCCTTAGGAATCACAAAGAGAATACTTTGAGATGGAATAAAAACTCAGAGAATTTTTCATTTTTGTAAGATGCTGATCTCCTGAATATTTCTCCCAGGTAAGCTGCTGCATAGCAATCAGGGAAATGAAGGGCTTGCTTGCTGAGATAACGTGTTCTTGTTATGATAGAAAAGTAAAAATTATAGTAATTGTGAGGGTCAGTAGCACAACGATAGTACATCACATGCTTCAAAGGAAATCAAGTGTGTCCATTGGATCGTGTTACTGCTGAGTTCTTAACCCTGTTTAATATCAGTGAGCATTTTACTAGGCACTTTCATTTCCTTTTCTTTAAATAACAATACTAATCTTAATAATGTCTTTTATATGCAGGAAAATAGTTTGCTACTGATATCTCTGAGTGTGGATAGACAAAGTTTCTGTTTATTTACTATACACTTATGTTAAAATGTGAGCAAAACCTTTTGTAGAAATAGAAAAAAATGTTAAAATGCATTTTCTTTCTTTTTCAGCTATCCAGACAGATATCCTCTCCAAAAGAGAGATACTTTCTTCATAAATTCTTCACCAATAGCCTAAGAAATAATAAAGTGAGAGTCATCTGACCTTCCCTGGTGCAAACAGATTAAATCTTTCCACTGACTAAAGAATGAACATTTCATTAAAAAGTTACAGAGAGATTAGAGTACAAAGCAAGAGATGCCAGCACTCTCAAATTATGTTACTTGTATTACATGCATATGATCAATTAAAATAAAATGTTGGTATAATTATGAGTGTGCTTGCAGCCTTATTTTTGAAAATAAATTCCAAGGAGAAATACATTTATTAAAATAACCATTGCTCTACAAAAAAATTTCACCCTGCACATCTGTGGTTTGTGTAATTGGATATCATAGGAAGTAATGAACGTATCAGGGATTCTGACCATTAAGACACTCGTTTCTATAGTTTCTATATTGTTTTATTTATGTTCACAATAAAATAAAAAGTTTTCATCTACAGAACAAACTTGTCCTCTGACTTAGTATTGTCTGAGAACTTCTCACCCAGCTTGCCTTAGATTTTAACTAGTTAAAATAGTCTGCAAAGTGTTTTAGAGAGATAATATATGAGTTTCATTACATAAAGTGATAGCACTGTAGCACTGTTATCCCGTTGTTCATCGATTTGCTCAAGCGGGCACCAGTAACGTCTCCATTGTGAGACTTGTGGTTACTGTTTTTGGCATATCAAATATGACATAGGTAGTTTGACAGGCTCTGCCATGTAAGCGGGATACTCTGGGTAGCTTGCCAGGCTCTTGAGAGGGACGGAAGAATAGAACCCAGGCCGAGCTCATACAAGGCAAACACCCTACCCGCTACACTATCGCTCCAGTCCATTAAAGTGATAAATAGATAAAAAATTATTCTTTGATCTCCAGATTTGTGACACTAATACAGAATCAGAGAACAAATTTATGATCTCAGAAACCTGGTCTGCTCTGTCAAATTTACACCAGATAAAAGACTATGCCATTATCTCTTTTTCCCATCCCTCTCCACCAAAGCCAATACCTCTTTGAGATATTTGAGTGGGGTTATGATAGAGATGATGGCTTCAGCCAGGTTATTGGCTTCATACTGGTGGCTGACTACTGCTTTGATGTCTCAAAAGCACAGGACTGTGAAATAAGTACTATAAATTTTATTTAAAGTTTGAAAATCAAGGTACTTATATTTGAACTCATTTTCATATTTTGTTGAAATATTCAATTTTTACTAAGACACTTTCATATAATATTGCATAAGTTGCAGGTGCGCATGTATTATATATGTATATTAGAATTTTAATTCCTAAAGAGCTGAACTCCTTCGCATGCCCTCTGCCTGCCTGCCTGCTTTATACATTTTGAGTTCTCAGCACTGTTTCAGATAGCATGTTTACAAAGTCTAGTGGATGAGCTAGCGCCTGGAGATTTCAACAATCAATACTAGCTCAGGGTTTATTTTATTTCATTTTGTTGTGATCTTGGAATTATGTTAACAACGTCACATCCGAGAAATTATACAGAATGTAAAGAACAAGCTAGTCTATGAACTAAGAAATGATGAATGATGTTTTATATCAGACACTAACATATATCAGACACTAACATATGTTCTGTGAGTATATGAAAATTCAGAACCTTCTCTGTCGACTTCTTCCATTCTCTGTGGTTGAATACAACAGGCATTTACATATAATTTTGTGATAAGGCAAGGTCATATACATGCTTCTTAGGATGTCCTACTCCCCAAACCTTGTTAGTTGGGCGAGGTAGGAATTATTTTTATTACTGCATATATATGTATACATACTGTTTATATATGTGTGTGCACAACATGTGGATTTAGAATAGATGCAAATACTTTTCTATGCTTTGAATCTGTCAATCATTTTGTTTTTGGACTCTAGATCTATTTTATTTGACTACATATACTATCCCACAAGAAACATGTAAAGTGATAGGTAAATGGTTGATTATGACACTAAAAGTCCATTGGTTGTTAAATTATAAATTCTTGTATTTTATGAGAAGAATCTACACAGAGATTCACGAATGTGCATTTTTACCACTATAACCATCTGTAGTTATGATAAATTAAGCTATGTCATTTAACAAAAAAGGACAAGTTTTGTGTTTATTATTATTATAATTATGTTGTTATTATTATTCATTTGGAGTTTTCAGACTGATAGCCCTAAGAGAAGTTTGCATATTATATATGAGTTAGCAACAATAGTTCCATACTCCAACACTGTCTAGAGTGGGCTACCTGAGTTTGCTACCCATTTGTGTCTCATCTTTGACTCTAGAAGGCATTTGAATTTCCTCCCTCTGGCACATATATTGTATAGGAGATGTATTTTACCCTTGAAAACTTTTTCATACCCTTGTTCAAGCATATTATTATTTGGTGGGTTATGGAGCTAAATTCTATTACATATGGTTTCTGCTTAATACATTCTGCTTATTCTATCCCTGATATTTTTTCAAGTTAATTATTCGAAGTGACATTACAATGAATAAAATGTCCAGGAGGTGACAAATAGAAAGGGTACTTATGAATAAATGGCTAACCTAATGATGGGTCTGAAATAGATGCATTGATGCCCCATAAAGGCACAATACTCTTTATATTTATATTACAAGGTCATAGATAATGGATCTGAACTGCTGTAATCATATAGAGGACAGAAGATATAACCCAAGAGAGAGGCAAATGGATCTGGGCACTGGAGATTGCTCATGTGAAAGGAAAGGTCAGAATACTAATGGATCATTTACCAGATAGTTAAGCTTTCAGAACCAAGGTAGTCCTATACAAATGTACTGGTGTCCAGTTTATTCACCCACCTTTCTGGCAAGTATAAAGAATGCCGGCACACTAATCTTCCTATCGGGCACCAGCCTTCAGCTTGAGAATGACTGCAGTAATTGTGGCATACATTTTGAAAATGAGTCTGATATCTGTTCTGAATGTGGCAGTTGTGTTTCTTTCTGTTTCATATAGCTTGGTAGACGTTAGCATATCTCTCAATCCCCTGGAAAATTCGTTATGTATGATTGCTGATATTTCTGTATCTCTCTTATTTTTTTCCTTTTTGATCAATTTTATTTTATTTCATTTTTTTAAAATTTATTCTTTTATTGAATCACCACGTGGAAAGTTACAAAGCTTTCAGGTTTAAGTCTCAGTTATACAATGCTCGAACACCCATCCCTTCACCAGTGCACATATTCCACCACCAAGAACACAGTAAACCTCCCCCCACCTCCCCACCTCCCCACTTCCCACCCCGCCTGTGTAACTGAAAAATTTCACTTTACTTTCACTTTACTTTGATTACATTCAATATTTCAAAAAAAAAACCCCACAATTATTGTTTGGACTTTCTTCCCCCTAAAGTCGGACCTGCTGAAAAGGAAGTATTTGATAATTTGTTTTCCATTGCTGAGAATGAAGTCTCTCTTCTTTTAAAGTTTTTGATTTAACAGTAATGAGTTGGGAAGGGGGAACTGGTTCTAACAAGTTCCCTGCTGATGCTGCTAGTGCCGATATGGTGTAGCACAGACACGTGTAGAAGGACGAGTTAGAGGTGCTCTTTAGACAGCCTTTAGAAAATCAGAGTTTCAGATGACCTGCTTTAAAAGGATTCTCATACCACCATAAAATAGTGTCCTACAGTCTAGATATTAGAGATAGCACTACCCCCAAATCCAATAAAATTAATTTAATGTATTTTTCTCATAATTTTCAAATAATGTACAATTTCAGTTATAATACAAAGTTTATAATTATAAACAGTTTGGTCATGTAAGCATTAACCATAATGACCTATTTCAACATGCCTAATATTTATAATACCTAGGGCAAGCAGCTCAACCTTTTATCTTTATTTTGTTGTACATTCCAGAAGAGTTCTCACACTTATTTAGGTTGAATCTATGTTCAGGTGAGAGTTTGCATACCAGAATCAAAAGTAATTTCTTATACATTTACCTCCTTTAGCCTAATATATTTCCCTTCCTTTATTTGTTTGGGTATTTATAAAAGAATCATAATTTATTCCAGTTTCTTTAGAAAAATTGTAATTGTCCTTTCATTATATTTTAATAAATTAATAAATAGAAGTAAATTTATTAATTTGTATATTTGATTATTTGATACCCCTACTCCCAGCCCCCATTTTCTGGGTCGGCTTCCCACCACATTTGTGTATTAGGTTCTGAGTGATATATTATACCTTTTTGTTACCAGCCTTCCATGTTATATCTTCATCTATAATACTTCTGTTGCTACTCTGTTTCTGATTTTTCTCATATCTTTGCTTCTATTGCTTTTTTTTCTTCCCCTTTTTTTTGGCTAGTTCTTATTTCAGTCTTTCTTTTCCAAGCAATTATTCCATGACTCCTATCACAATTTTATTTTTCAATAAAGTAGTCATATTCTCTAAAGATCCCTGTCTTATAAATTTTAGTTTCTGCTAAGTAACTTTTCTTTAATAGTCTTCCAAAAATTAAATGCAGACATGTCCATAAGTTTTCCTTGGAGTCTTGTACCAACACTGTTTTCTTCAAGTTTATTTTGGCTTATTTTGCTTTTGAATTTTATTTAAGGCTCTCTCAAATGTCACAGTTTCATTGGCTGAATTTCCACATATGTGAGTAAAATAGTGACAATTCTTTTATGACGTTTCCTTTGTAGTGGAGATGTCTCTAAACAGTTGCTGGCTGAATGCCCAGGAGCCAGTCTTTAGATCTCTTTGGATTCCACTTCTCCAAATAGGACTCTCATTTCTAAGTGGTAAAATGTGATGTGGTCACTTCTTGAAAGGTCATTGAGAAAATAGAGCTTTGGTTAACTCTGATGATCATATGCTAAATTCCTTGTTTTCAACGGATATCTAGTAGTAACTAAATCTACTTTTCTGATTCAGACTTCAGTTCTCTGGGGGAGAAGAGTATATCAGTTGTTCTTTAGAACCACCTGGTAGCTGAAATTGAGGAGAAAATTCAGGAAAATCTAATTTACCTGTGTTAAAATGACATTCTTTTCATTGTACTTTTAACTTCATTCTCATAAATACCAGATATCTTCATTTTCAAATATTTTCAAAGCTCAATGACAATGTGCTTCCCAACTAATAAGTCTAAACGATTTGCTTAAGTTAATGTTGTTCTAACTTTTATAGGATTTCTGGTGAAAGTGAAAATCAATTCTTGTCTGAAATCTGCCATGTATCAACAGTTGTTAAGAATTTTCTACACTAAGTTTGACAAAATAAAGCAACTAGGATGTACTTGAAAACCAAAAATTTTTGCATGTTTGAAGTTTACATAACAGTTTCCTCTATTTTTATGTTAACTTACTCCTAGAAATTCTGTATTTTCTTGTGAAAGTGATGTTGAGAAGCTGATATTATTTCATCAGTGTCGAGGATTTTGATTAGTGTTGTATGGCCGGGATAAAATATCATCTAGAGATTCTAAAGTTAATTTACTACAGTTTTTAATTCATAGATGAGTATTAGTAAAATTTCTAATTATGACATCAGCATCAGTTAGAAGAAAAGAGTGAGTTTGTTATAATGCTAGCTATTGAGTTCTCATAATTGATTTTTTTTCCATTTTCTTTTATTTAAAATATATACATTTTCCTGGAAATTTTATTGTGTCATATTTGTTTACTATTTTATGATTATCCACAGCATTTATAAACTCTTTATATTCTTTATATTCCTTATATATTTTCTCCTGGTTTTTTTTCTGAATGTATCACTATTATGAACTATAATGATCCCTTTAAGTATATGGATAGTAACAAAACTGAAAGTTAAAAAGTTTCTTTAGTATTAACTATATCACTGTATCACTGTTGTCCCCTTGCTCATTGATTTGCTCCAGTGGGCAACAGTAATGCTTCATTCATCCTTGTCACGTTCAGGTTCTGGGGAATGCCGCCCATTATTGTTACTGTTTTTGGTATATTGAGTACATCATGGGAAGCTTGGCAGGCTCTGCTGTGCGAGACTCTGCATCACTCTCTTCTGGGAGCTGTGTCTTATAGTCTCTAGATCTTGGCTGATTATGAGATTACATGGCACCAGGGGTAGTTCGTGGGCGTGACTGCCAAGTTACTGGAAAAATGGGGAACTGGGTGGAGGAGGCCCAGTACCAATCTGAGCAGGCTTGGGGAACTTAGCCACAGGTCCTGCATACCTGGGTTCCTATTCCAGTTCCCTCATGAGTGAGGCTTGTCCAAGCATGTGGAGAGTGGACTTCAGCCTGGCTGTGGTTGAGCTCTGGAGGTTTTTGGCTGCCAGCGTGCTGCTTGGGGTAGGGAGGGAAACTCAACCTGCCCCCCCATTCCGAGGGGGCCCGGTGAAGACAGTCTGGCACAGAGGCTGTCTTAACTACCATTTAAAAATATTTAGACTATTTTAATCATTTGAAAATAAATAGATCATTTATGGATAGTAGAGGTAGACTCAATATAGATATTTTTTCACATATATATAATAACACCATCTCAAATTAAGGAAATAAAAATTATTTTCTGGTACTTAGAATAATAAAACAACT